>NC_079166.1:65825414-65873162 GCF_947568905.1 Ostrea edulis | reverse complement strand
ATCTATAAGATTCAAAATGATTTGGAAGTGAAGTGCAAAAGCTTCACATAATTCAGTTCACTGACGCGCATAGATAATCAAAGTACTTAAAGTACTCGTGGGAGTTGAACATTGTGGAAATTCAGTTAGAAAAGATAGTACTGGAAGGGTAGGGGGATAAATGACTGAATATTATCATGATTTTAGATACAAATCAACTGTTGTTGTTTTTCAAAGCGTTACAACAGCAAACATGGATAATGGAAGGCCCATGGGCCACAACGCTCCTCGAGTAACTAAAGTCGTGTTGTTGTTTTCTAGAATTTCACCCCTTTATATTCTCATGAAAAATGTGACCACATATTATGGCCCAAACATTCAAATCAATATGGTTATCAATGCCTTGCAGTTATGAAGAAGTTTTTCCCCTGTATATATACATTCAAGTTTAATCCTAGTTATAGCTAATTCTAAGGATTCATTACTTGAAAAGGTAGTCCAATATGCTAAACTGTCACCTGAGTATACTACAGTCCTGTAGAGGATCAATGGAATGGTAAATAATTGTATAATAACTCAAAATAAATGAAATGCAAAAAAAATTAAAAATTGTCGGGCATCGGAAATGCACAAGCTGAGTTGCGCAAGGAATGGGCATAGAGGGAACCGGCAGAAAAGTTTTCAAGAATTATCAAGCAGGGAGCAAAATTTTGCGTACTTACATTTCAGCCGACTTAAATCCTTTGTGACCTTGACCTTTAACCCTTGACCAAAATCAATAGGCTTCTTTGTCTCATCAAGGGCGATGATCCATCTAAGTTTAATTGAGATCCTATAATTTGTTAAAAAATTATAGTGCAGAAAGCAAAATTTTCTCCAAATTTCAGTCTATTTATAGCCAGTGACCTTGACCTTTGACCTAGTGACCCCAGAATCGATAGGCTTCCTCATCTTACTGAGGGTGACAATCCATCTAAGTTTGAATGAGATCCTATAATTTGCTCAAGAGCTATGGTGCGGAAATGAAATGTTGATGCGTGCCCGCCTGCCCGCCCAAAGGCACTTCATCAGATCATAAGCCGAGTTCGACTTCATCGCAACTCCGTTAAAAATGAAACACTAGTCAAATAATGTTATTTATTGCCAAGGTATTTGGGATATTATACTTTGGCTCAAACAGGGGGTGAATGAACCTGACAGTATGGAAAGCATATAGTGGAATCAGACTTGTGATGCTGGAAATCTATAGTGATTAATAAACTATACATGTACAAGATCCATAACTATTTTTTTTTTCAGTTTGTGAGGGAGAAACCTAATGTCTCTTTCATCTGTAGACAAATAAACAATGTGTTTTGACCAGAGCAATTTCCAATCCTTTTTGCAGCATAAATTCAACATTGTGGCAACTGGGTTAAACTTTGATAGTGAAGTAATACATGGCAGCACCTTATTCCATGCTCTTAAAATTTCTGTTTGACACACACTCATGACATCCACTCAAACATTACAGAGTGCAGCAAAATCCCATTGTAATCGGGGATTCAAAATGGATAACTGGTACAAAATATGGTACATACTATTCAAAAAGGATAATGAATTTGACATATTGATGTCTTGGAAAAGGAAATTCTGACATCGGGGCTCTAAGCGTTTTCAAACATTGTCATTTGATAAAAGTGTTCTACATTTTTAAAAATAGAGATTAATATGTCTTTACATACATAGGTGAGAAAGTTTCCATTATTCCTAGCCGAGACATACCATGTATGCGCAAAAAATTCATAAACAAATATCACACTACTCACGTAGAAAATGTGGACCTTACCGTCATCAAGCGCAGCGAAACACGCCATTTCGAGATTATAGTCGACGAAAGCTCGGTAACAGTAATGAATAAGGTACACTCATTTTGTATCTATTTTGTGACTTTCTTTATTAAAAGGAACAGTTCTCTAATGTGTAACGTGCAATTACTACGTAATTCAATAACTTGAAGCATGAAGCAGTTTCACTTTGCCACCGGATATAAGAAATTTTATTTCGTATTCCGATCCCAATCGAAAGTTGTTGACTGGGAATGACGTGTTTTAATTCAATCTACATGTAACATCAAGCATTTTTTATATCACATTAAAAAAAAACCACAAATATATACACATACACAATGTTGTAGAGTTATTTCTTGTAAATTTTCTAAGGTTTCGCACCATATTCGATATTTCGCGCCACGGTGTCAATAGGGCTTGTGTGCAGTTGTCGTTCGTTTCCCTATCAATGTTTATAGGTGACACTGCGCTACAAACGACAATTTTCAACCTTATCTTTTATTTTTCTATGTATATCAGTATTAATTTGATCGAAATCTTGTATTCAAATTGATTTGAATACAATATCATTGCATTTATTTACATGTCAATTATCAAAATTAGATTAATTCAGAAAAGTTACATGGATTATTTAATGGCGGATGTTTATAAAAGTTTATGTTGATTTACCTAGGAGTAAATCAGCTGACACAGAACCCCCGCTGACGACCACTATACAAATCAATACAAATTACTGCGCAGAAAAGTGCGTGATGACCCAGGGAGATTGAACATAGTTCAACTCCCAAAAAGCATAAAGCAAATGCTTTTAGTTTTTGTTTCTTTGTTTATATTTTTGTTTTAAACAAATAACTAGAACAGCTTTAACGGAACTAATACCCCAAAAGGGCACACTGGATAGTGGGAAATAGTGAATCTGTGCTCATTGAAGAATAAATGGTTTGAAGACATGCTTTGGGCAATGAAAACAAAACACTCTCTACAAAATGAAACAAAAAACAAAAAACCAACAACCCAAAAATCCATAACTTCCTTGAATATTAAAAAATCTCAATCAAAATAGCATGTGCACAACTTCATTATTCGTGTAAAATATACACAAAATTTTGATCAGATCTGTTCATCGGTGTTAACAATATAATCTGGACAAATTATACATATTGACGGACGGATGGACAGACATGACGATTCTAGTATATCCTCCTAAACTTCGTTTGCGGGGGTATAAATATATGCTCACAATAGCTAAATCCCAGACCTATAATTACATATATGTATGGGTTTTTTCTGAGGCCGACTGTTTATAGTAATAGATATTGATTGATTGTATCTTGCTTAACGTCTCACTCGAGAATTTTTCACTCATATGGAGACGTCACCAAGACCGGTGAAGGGCTTCAAATTTAGGCCTATGCTCGGCGCTTACGGCCATTGAGCAGTGAGGGTTCTTTAGCGTGCCACACCTACTGTGACAAAGGGTCATCCGTTTTTAAGGTCATCTCCGAGGACCCGTGACATTCACATCTGATGCTGAGCGTTTGGCGATGGAACTTTCACTACCTGTTTTAACGAATTAGGTGTGTTGCGGCCGGGATGAAAACTGCAAAGCATAATAATGATGATAAGAAAATCTTCAAATATTACATCTAAATTTATATTCCAATTTCAAATTTTGATACCCTGTTGAGGTCGCATCCTACCCTCCCCTCTCTCCCCCGAATCATGATTAGAAGAAACTTCAATCTGTAGTACCTGAGGATGCGTGCATAGTAATATGAATAATCACCGACCTACTGGTCACGAGAGGAATTAAAGATTTTTTTTTTAAATCCTCATATATTGCCATAAAAAAATTATATCTGCTGTTGTGGTCCTACCCTACCCAGGGGGATCGATTTGAACAATTTTGAATCTCCATTTACTAAGGAAGTTTTCTAATAAGTTTCCTCTTTTCTGGTCCATTGGTTCTTGAGAAGAAGTTTTTTTTAAAAAGATCCTATCATATTTTCACTGTTTCTGTGAACAACTTTAACCCCCCTTCACCGAAGCATGCTTTATGACACGTTTGTTTGAATTTTCCCTGTGGTTCTGGAGAAGAAGAAAATGTCAAAAATTTACGGACGGACAGACGGACGTCTGACAATATCTCAGTGGAGCTTTGAACTGTGACTAATTAAATAGATAAAGTGCTCTCCATCTTCTACACAGGATAAACAACGAAAGCAGTCCATTTTCCCTCATTGTCGGTCGCTCGCTCTAGACGAGGTAATCGTTTAGAGCGAGCGACCGTGGGTTTCCGACGATGATTTTCCCTTGGAATAGGTGATGATTATATTGGTCAATTCATTGCTAAGTTTTGTAAAATTAAATCTATTTTATGAAAAATAAAGGACTGAAGTTCAAATGTTTTATATATTTTGGAGTAAAATACTATAGTTCCTGATTTTGTGATACACAGAATGTATGATTGACTTTTTCCTTTAATTTCCCTTTAAATTCCTGGGTTGATACTTTGCTATTATGTACATTTAGAAAACTGATAAGTTACACATCGGTCATTCTAGCTCATTCGGTTCAGAAATTCATTTTGATTCTCGACTGAATGTACTTCGTGTTGCACAAGTAATTTCATACAGTAAAAAAAAATCTTCATCGCAATCTGCATCTATTATATTATATGCGTCCTTGACAAGGAATGCCTGTCTTTTTCATTGTTATAGTTTTCTTAGTATCATGTGACGTTTTGAAGTCGACTAAAATTAATAACATGGAAAATTGAAAAAAAAAAATGCATTCTCAAAATAGACATAAAAAAGATTGCTATCGACGACATGCTGGCAGGCAGTCTATCTCTATATAGTACAGTGTAAATATTCACGTCATCCGATTTGTCCGTGACCGCCAAAAAAACCCGGACATTTTGGTCAATCTGTTAGTTTAACAAAATGACTCACTGAACTATAAATGATTGTGTAAAAGAGTACATGTACATGTATATACGCATAGCATCAGACAGTATGCTAAGTACTTGCACACCTACTTATGTGACCTTACTATTAATAATTATAAAGGGTAAAAAAAAATCCAAGGATAATGTTCACAAGTCTGCTGTCGGCTCTTCAGATTATACAAGTAACATAGCAATGAAATAATGTCAGCTTACAGTGATTACTATTATATCTTATAATCATGTTACAGTCTGTGAACGTTATCCTTGGAATATATATATATATATATAATTATATATAAAATACTGATTACAGACAAGATATATATATATATATATATATATATATATATATATATATATATATATACAAACACACACACATACATATAAGTGCGTGTTCTGCGCACGTGTGTGTGTAAGTCATTTTTTTTTAATTGAACCGAATTTTTGGATTTTTGATGAAAATGTGGTGAGTTAGTTTCTTTTAACACACTTTGAATTTTTTTGTCAAAGTGTTTAATTTTTACACAAACACAAAGTTTCATTTTCCATCGTACATGTACTATCCCAGGCCAGGAGTCCATGAAAACAACCTTTCCCCCGAATATAAGCGATTACGAGTTTATCATGCTGAATTTCTGACATACCATTTGCAGACTGGTGCGAACATATCACACGCCTGTTACTGAACCCTGTCCAGTTGAAAAAAAATCTGTCAATTCAAATTTTGAAAGGGTTTGCAGGGACTATATTTTGTGGCGGAAGGATTGATTAACTAAAAAGTTCTTAATCTGCATGATTTTACAGTTTCTGTTTCATCCAATATATCTTCTATTTTTATACCTCTATATGTGTATTTCAGTTTTATGATTTATGATACAAGTAACTGAGACTTGGAACTAGTTCAAATGCTATAATTCATTAATTTGGTTGATATATTTTTCCAAACAGAACACCGATTCTTATCAAAATTTTCATTAATTTACTCGATTTTTTTTTTAAATTAAGTATTTTCGCCAATAATTTAAATTTTTTGTCTCCACCCCCCCCCCTTTAAAAGTTCCGTTTTAGATTTTAAGACAAGACCTTGAAAATCATGTGCAATTTTAGAAATTGACATTACTTCTAACATGTCCTTTTAACTATCAAATTTGATATCATGAATTTTTTCGTGTATCAAGGGCAAAAAGGTCATTATTTATTTCCATTACTAGTATTAAACCTTTTTTTATCTGAAGCGTTAGAAGACATGATTATGTATCTATTTTATGTAATGATTGATTTGTGTTGCTTATATTGTGTTGACACCAACAGACAAATCAATTTTAATTGAATAAATTTTAAGTACAAAAAGGTTATGTTAGCTCAATAACTAGCGTTGCGACCCCAGTTTTTCTTTTTAATTTCCTAATTCTCCTTCAATATAGAAATCGAAAATACACTTTCCAAATAATTGACATTACTTCAAATCTCAGATGCGAATTAATATGAATAGTTTATGCACTCAAATTGACAAGCAGCGTATACATGGAACCAATCCTCTTTAACCTTTGAGTTTGGTAGGTAATTATTAGACCTGTTTTAAATTTGCTAACATTATCAAAATATCAACAAGTTTCGCTGAAATTTTGTTACAGGTGCGTCGATCATGCAATATTCACCGTTCTCCTACATGACATGATGTAACTGTGCGCACGTGCTTAGCACGCGCAGCACCGTACGTAACACGTCTTGACCATGGTCATCACGATCAAGTGCATGTGATATGTTAAAAATGCAATATATATTGATTATACGTGTACATGTTTAGGGTATAGTACACATACAAAGTGACATAGCCAGTACACGCGGAGCCTATGGACAACGGATAGGACCCCCCCCCCACCCCACCCCCCGCCCCCGTAATTTTAACTCGTCAACATGGGTAGGTCAGGATTATTGACAATGGGACTTGGGAGGGGGGGGGGGTGTCCCTCCATGACTTTCAATATAATCTACTATATTTTAGAACTGTACATAATTAAATAAACTAACTATTGAACTTTCATTTCCAGTAGGTCAGGATTGTTGACAGTGGGGCTTGGGGGGAGGGGGTCCCCTGCATGACTTTCAGTATAATCTACTATATTTTAAAATTGTACATAATTAAATAAATTAACCATTGGACTTTCATTTCAAGTAGGTCAGGATTATTGACAGTGGGATGTGTGTGTGTGTGTGGGGGGGGGGGGGGGGGGGGGGGGAGGGGGGGGCTGCATGACTTTCAATATAATCTATATTTCAAAACTGTATAATTAAATAAACTAACCATTGAACTTTCATTTCAATTTTGTATAATTCACATAGTCTACATGAATAACATACAGCGTAAGATATTCCATGACTTGTCTGACATTCTTGTAGCACGTGCAGGAGAAGTTGACCATGCTATAGACATGTACTATACCTGTATTTGTATTCAGCAGACACGGCTCACGGTACTTTGGGGAAGGACCAGTGTTATAAAAGTGAAACGTTATCATTCAGGTTATACAACAGACAAAATTTGAATGATGAATATAAAAATCACGTGAACAAGCCTTCCACTATAATCCTACTTTTTATTTTACCTGTAACTACATGTAACCCTGCCGTTACTTAGTAAATTATGGCGATTCCTTCCCGTTATTGAAAACAGGACCACACCCCCCTCCCTCCTCCCCGATAACATTCTCCTTGAACGTGTAATATGTTCAGTATTTGCTATATTTTGTCTACATTGTAAAATGCAGTTTATGATATTTATTAAACTTCCTTTAGATTTCATATTTTTCATTAAACATTCATGGATGCTCAAAATAATTTATTTAATCTTTAAAGGAGGGTCAATTTTTTCGCATACATGTAGCGTTTCAGAATTGCAGTTTTGACGGCATTTCCTGTAAGAATTATCAAAATTACCACTGTTTTCAAATCAATCACTCTATTAAGTCTATGATAATTATTCTAGAAACAGTGGATTGTAACATACCACAAATTTCCAGAGATTGAAATAAGACTGCATTTTTGAAGCGGTGTAATTTACATTTCCAATGTGTTTGCCTTTGATATGTCTGTCAATTGTATAACGATAGCCTCATGAATGCGCTGCAGTTGTGAAGAATGCGCGTATGAATCTTAATAAACATACTGTAGTACACTGTATGTCGATTTTAATGACAGGGAATTCCAACAGAAATGAAAGTAGAATGTAATTAATTTTTTTCAAAGTACATGAGGTTATGAACCGCAGCGCTTCAAACCGGCATACTTTATGTAACGCGCTTTATGCAAAGTATGCCGGTGTGAAGCATCTCCGTTGTGAAAATTTTTCAAAATGGGCCACGTTACTCACCCGAGTCACCTTGACGCTACTGTTCTTCAGCTGTTCCGATTTTTAAAAAAAAAGATTTAATTTCTTTCAGTCTTTATTCCCATGAAAGATTTTGATCCCATTATTGTGGCCCCAACTTACCCCAAAAGGTATCAAAATAACCGTGATGCAAGACCAGAGGGTCCACAGAAAGCAATGTATGAAACGTAAGATCTTGTCATAAGGAATATATATATACAGAATATGAAAGCTCTACCTTAAACAGTTCAAGAGATATTGCCTACATGTTGGCTAACTTTTATAGAAAGTAGATCAAAATTGAAGGTCAATGTTACAAAGTAAACACTTTTGGTACCAGAAGAAAGGCTTGTGATAAAACCAAAATAAAATACATGTGTTTCCCGAATGAAATGTAAGGTTTTATCTAAGGAAAATAGAGATGCAAACTATGGAAGCCCTACCTTAGAAAGTTCAAGAGATATTGGTTATATATATATATGTTAGTATTTTTTTTTAAAAAGTAGGTTAAACTCTGAGGTACCTTGCTACCAGAAGAAAGGCCTTGTGACAAGGAATGCACATACGAAATACGGGAGCCTTATCACAACAGTTATGAGCAAGGTTAAAGTTTCGGACAGACATACAGACAGGACAAAAACTGAATCCACACAACTTAGGAATATTTACATTCCGATATGATTTAGTATGGCCCCGCTTCTCTTGAAAATAATTTGCTTTAATAAATTCCCTGTATATTTCCATATAAAAGTTTTTTGATCTCCGTTTGTGTCCCATACCCCCCCCCCCTCCCCATTTTGAAAAAAAAGTACTACCTGCAAATACTTGCATAACAAGACTAATCGTGGACCTGTTGTTCTTAAGGGGATTTTTTAAAATCCCCTATTGTGGTACCTCCCTAGCCCCCAGGGGAGCATTATTTGCACACATACTCGAATCTACACTATAGGAAGCTTTCATGCATGTAAATCCCAATTTTCTGACCCAGTAGTCTTGAGATGACCTCAGCCTATTTTGCCTTTTCTTGATTTTCCCCACTTGGGAGAGAGCATGGCCCTTCATTTGCACAAACATGAATCTCCTTTATCTAAGAATAATTTGTGCCAAGTTTAATTGAAATCGAAAAGAAGTCGAAAGTGTTAAAATTTACGGACAGACAGACGGATGCTGGACAAAAAAAAAAAGTAACCAGAAAAGCTAACCTGAGCTGAAACTAAAACCCTTATAGATGCTATCTCCGGTTTCAGGTTTTATTTAAAGTGTGGTGATTCATTTTTTCTTCCTATGCATTTTTAAAATTGCAGATTCTCAATAGCCATATAGTTTATTCACCAATCAAGGGCCCTCGGGGGGCAGGTACATGTTAACAGGCAATTAATTATAACACTGAAAATAAATAACAATCATTTAGAAGTACTACTGGTAATACTGACAGAGTTCACACTTCTGCACTGCACATATCTATAATTATACATGAAATACTGATTACAGACAAGATTTAAATTAACAACATGATAAATAAAATAACCCAACTGCTTCACACATCAGTTTCTGGGATAGCAGATAATGATAGTGTTGTGTGAATACATATAAAATTGCAATTGTAATCAAATTGGTATAATATGCCCGGAGTGCAAATGGGGAAATAAACTTATTAAGTATGATCATCATAATCCAAAGACAATATTTAAGTGTTTAAACTTATGAAGTATATTTATTTTTGTCTGACACGGCAGATTCAAGGATTATATTCAGCATCAAAGGTCGCATGAGGACATCGAATTTTGCGTATTGATCTAGAAACCAGCCGCAAAGATGTTTAACGAAATATATATTATGTAAACTTTGGTGCCCTTGAGCTTACAATCAATAGATTTTAGCAAACGACAGTTCAAGGAACGGCCAAGGTTCCACAAAGTGTACTAACAGGTTATCTGAGGACACAGGGAATTCCCCGTCAGGTTGGCAATACTATAAAAATAGAAAATCAAAACTTTTTAAAATTCTTTTAAGTTGAAAATTTAGAAATGACAATTACTATTGTTTTGAAAACAAATGAACAATTAAATTGATACATGGTAATGTTGATGATGATAAATAACAATAAAAAGAATGAAACAAACTCAGTATACTTCAAATTGGGCAATTGCCATGTACTTTATTTCCGTTCGTGTATCACACAGGACCACGTGTTAGGAGAATAAGAGCGACCCCTGGTGTATCCCCACGGGTACATGTACCTTTCAGAAACTGTTTTTCCGCTCGCGAAATGATCCTCTCTGTTATACTGTCGTTTTTATACGTAGCAAAAGATGACGAAATGCTTTGCGTAGCTATATATATAGTTTGTGCTTTTGGACACGTATAACTTGGAGATTTCCTGCCAAACTTCATGTTGATAACGAATCACTGATAGATCACGAGCTATCTTCAATATGGGTACGAATTCCAATATCCTGATATTACAATTGCAGATTTAAAGTGAATGACACAAACTATCGTGAGAACCCATAAATAGCAAATCATTAAAAATATAATACTGTAGGTATATTAAAAGTTACAGATCGTTTTGTATCTCATTATTCCACAGTATGCATGATTCAATGTTCAATACATTCAAGGACATAGAACATTTTAACAGTAGCCGTTTAATGATAACAAGGTAACTACAATATATTGAACTGATTTTTCTGTACAAAAATTGAGAAAACATCTTCACATAAAATTGATATCCAAGATGCAACGTCAAAACTTGTACGCACAAAGCTTGTCAAGTTGGTCACTTCATATCATAAAAAGTACACGTACTACATGGATACGATGACTGTATAGAAAGTACATACATACCTTAAATAGTATTAGGGTGTAAAATTAACAAAGTCTGAAAATAGGCCAAATTTTACTCTTAATGCACCTTCTTCTTTGTTTAATTTTACGTAGGATTAGCCCCAATAAAATGAAGTTACATGCCTATAGTCATCAATTCTGTCAACTATTGGATCAAAATAAGGTTTTTTCCATATGTTATGAAAATTGGTAACATTCATCAACTATATATCATATTGGTGTGTTTATTGAGAGGTTCAACTTCAAGTTCTTTTTTATATCGAACGTACACAATATATACAATATGTACAAATATATATATATATATATATATATATATATATATATATACATATACATATATATATATATATATATATATATATGTTCATAGTGAACATAACATATGAAATCGATAGTTATGATATATTCTATTATTTAAATACATGTAGTTCTTTTCTCTAAAATGATTAAAAGATGAATTAGTTAATTCTTCTAGAGTGATTAAAAAGATTGTGCTAAAATTTTCCTTTGGAACTTTGATATTTAAATAAAGATATAAGGTATTTTTGTCTGACCCGACAGGACCCAAGGGTTACGCAGCGTCCAGGGTCATACGAGGTCAATAATCTTATTTCATTACATCTAACAATCGACGCTTTTTAGTATGACACCTAGATCACGTAAGTCTCAAAGCTTTTATAAATGCAAACCAGTACTTCACTTTGTGTTGACAAAACTGTCGAGAATCAACTAGTTGTGTATTATAAACGAAGTCACCAAATTTTAAACTACAGCTATCTCTTCACATGGCATATACATGCAGTTCAAAAAACGGTCAAGGATTCGCGGAATATCCGAGGTCTCGCTGAATTACCTGCCAGTTTATTAACAAAAATACATTGTACAATCATGTTAATATATTCTTTTAACGGTTTTAATTAAGCATGATGACTTAACGATCATTTTCTACTCTCCTCTACCGAGCTATATTATAAAATTTGAATGCGATGGGCAGAGTACAAAACTGTAGTTCGTATTTTTGCAGTTACATCGAAAGATACAGAGAGAGAGAGAGAGAGAGAGAGAGAGAGAGAGAGAGAGAGAGAAAGAGAAAGAGAGAGAGAGAGAGAGAGTTACACACCAATATTTCAAGGTCAAAATAAGACAAATAGTATCCTTGATATATATATATATATATATATATATATATATATATATATATATATATATATATATATATATAAATAAATATATATATATATATGTGTGTATGTATAATCCGTAAAAGTTATTTTTAGATTCAATTTATTGATAAAATTTTGTTATTCATCTACAAGGGGTTACTATAAATGTGTCAAACTTAACCCAGAAAAGCCTTATCTAGCTGTTTCATAATGGAATCGTCCGCTATATGTTTTTTTCCACGCGCTTGGAGAAAACAACGATGTTTTTCATAAACAAATTTGTTTTGCACTTATTTTGAAGATAGAGTTCATTGGAGGGCGAGTGCGCTTCTACAATAAGAAGATGTCAGATCGATCGACCCTGGAAGTCTGAGCTAGACCACGCCAGACTCCCTATATGTTCGGGAGAATATTCACCTCTCAGTTCAAAAATACATAGCCTATAACTATTTTTATAATGTAACAGAGACGTATATATGATGTCTGGTAATAATCGCTGTAGCTCTGGCAAAATTTTCTACAGGATTTATTTTGTTTAAAAGATTTTTTTTTTTTTTTACAGCAATGCACAATATGATGCATGGTGTAGTCTGATATTGGAGGAATCTAAAAGACTGAATTATTCTAAGCCCGAAGTCAACCAGAAAGGCTATGAGAATTTCGACGATCATAAATTACGTATCTACAGTTCCAAGATAACTGTGAGAGATTTGACCTGTATATTGTGAGGACTTGTGAGGACAGAAGTGCACAGAAGCCCAATATATTCTGTGCTTACAACATCTTCATAAACACGTACAATAGATCAGATTTGTGGGGGTCGCACGGTTAATTTCATACAGGGAGTGGATCCAGAGCTCTTTTAGAGAGAGAGAGAGAGAGAGAGAGAGAGAGAGAGAGAGAGAGAGAGAGAGAGGGGGGGCATGCATATAACGGAAACGGTAGGCAAGGTTTGTGAAAGTCGCGCAAGAATATTTTCGTGATTAGTAAAAAAAATCAAAAAATTATAGGGCTGTGCGGTGCACCGAAAATTTCGGTGCACCGCGATTCATACCATTCGATTCGATGCACCGATTACAAATTCTGGATTTCGGTTCGGTTCGGTTTAGATTTTACTTACACCAAAACAACAAATATGGCGTCCGAGTGATGTTGAAAACATGTGGTTTTTTATGCAACGGAGATTTAAATCACTACTGTGTTAAGAGTTAGCATTTTCACCACTCAGATACCAACAGAATATGGTCCGTAAGATCATTGCAGTTTATCTTTACATGACATATAGCATTTCTGTCAGTGGTGGAGTGAAATCAACATCGTAGGTAATGACACAGATTTGACAGTTAACATGAGAGAAGTAAATCAATAAAGGAGAGATTTTCAAAGACTCTCAATCGATAGAATTGTTGAAGTTTTGCATATCAATGAAAACAATATCATATACATTTTAGATTCACTATAGATTTGTTTAATAATCCAAAACTTATGCAGCACATTAATATAACAAATTTTGATAGACTGTCAGTGTTTTCTTTTTTCTATCAAAGTTATAAAATGCCATTATGAATAGATATGATGTTTACAAATGACAACATATAGTTATATAACTTGAATTAAATCAAATCAAATATGCTACTCATTAAAATTGTTAATTTTTGTGGTGTCATTAGATAAATTGGACCTAACATGAACCGAATCGAAAATAACCGAACCGTGCTGTTCTGAATCGAAACCGAACCGAATCGAGCTAACCTTGAATCGTCCCAGCCCTAAAAAATTACAAACAAAGAATTGTAACCCAATAGCCCTAATTTTGGTGTAGGCATCATTTCAAATAATGGGATGGGATGAACGAGGGAGGGATACAGTTCTCCCCATCCATGCTCTCCTCCCTCCTCCCCTCTTTCTACAGCTATTTCTCTCTTTCTAATTTCTCTCTATTTTTAACCTTTCTTTCCAATTTCTTCTTTGTTTCCCGCTCATTTTTTCGTGTTGATTTATGCAGCATTTTCTAGGACTGATGCTTAATTGTTACTATTTACAATGCTGAGCAAATAAAGAAATGCTCATATGCATTAAAAAAAAAAAATCAGTTCTGCTTTTTCTGCAATGCCAGGACCGTAAATTGACCTTCAATTTGGAGGAGGCAAAATCCTTGATTCTAGGGCCTTCTAAGATGTTACTTGACTAACTCATTCTAAAAGAAAGATTTGGAATGCTTTTTAAGGGAGGTATCATGTTCTTAGTTATTGGAAACAACATAAATTCTAATGAACTTTAAATTTTAATTTTTTTTGGCTCAAAAGTTGGAGGAGGCAGCTGCCTCCTCCGCCTCCATGTAATTTACGGCCCTGAATGCTATCCGTAAATATGGTGTGAAAGATTAAAAAAAAAAAAAAAAAAAAAAGATGCATCGGCCGGGAATCGAACCCGGGCCGCCCGCGTGGCAGGCGAGCATTCTACCACTGAACCACCGATGCCTACATATATGTGGCACGTTGATAAGATAAATGAATTAAAAAAAAAAAAGAAATGGTTGTAAAATGAAAGTATGTTTTTCATTTTCCTTTCCAAGAACTGAGAAGTTTGTCAGATGTTCACATGATCACCGTCACCACGACTCTAGCTCCTGTGATATGATTGACACATAATTTCCCAGTTTCCGTACGTATCATCATGCTTGATACCTTTTATTTTCAAATACCAATGTAGATAGTACACAGGATATAGAATAGAGAGGGTCAATTCGTGACGAGTCGAGCCCCTGTGGATAGTATTGAAACAAAATATGCTGTAGAAATGGTGTATAAAGCACCTGATGTGAAAAGAATATCTCATTATTTCGAGTCATGGATAATGTAAATAAACAGATAAAGAAACTCTAGAGGAAATTCGAACTATGATTGTGGCATTTTCTGATTCACTGCTTGACACAGGAACTCGACATATAATTATAAATATGGATGTGTGATATAGAGTAGATAGTGTCAAACATTGATAAAACTAAAAATTCGTGTCGAGCCCCAGAGTGAGTGTGTGCAGGATCAGGATGTGGATTTTTAAAAATAGTTTTTTTTTCTGTAGCCTAATCCATTTTGCTTAAATACGAATTTAATTTAGAAATGGACCTCACCCATGGTATACAATTAAGAAAGAAACCCTGGCCTAGTTCGTGGGTCAGACCACAAGAGTTTGAAATTTTATCAATAAAGTCAATAACATTCACTTGATTAACCAAGCCATTCGCTGTGCGTTATGCTAATGCATAGCTCATGCCTTGGTCAATCAAGTGAATGTTATTGACATTATTGATAAAATTTCAAACTCCTGTGGTCAAATGGTTTCGATCGCTGGTGGTCAGCTATCGGTTGCCATTGGTAGAGCAATTGACTAGAGATTCAGGGGGCCTGGGTTTGAATGCCACTCTGATTCGCTGCATTTTCTCCATCATGTTCAATTTGTTCATGTTACAATAATAACACTGTTGTTAATCACACAGTACGATTTGTAGACACACACATACAGAAACAAAAATTACTTGTCTTTTTGAGGATTTTCTTAATTTTATATAGTAGTGGTTTTCTGTATATTGTACTCCAAACAATTCTATAAGTTTCTGTTGTTTTTTAGCCATGTTTCTTCTCACATTTTCTTTACACTGCATAATGATTAAAGCTACAATATTATAGAACCATACATGTAGATGTGTAATGTACTGCATTCACTCACCAGAGGGTAATCTCGGTTGAGATTCGGCTAGGCTGAATATTTGGACTGACACTTTCACTGAATCTCTGAGCAGTCCTTCATAAATCATGACTGGAAATTTACTTTCAGCTTCGACCGGTTATAGTAATTAATGTGCACTTAGGTGACGCTGCTGTTCGCTTCATTCAGCTGCGACCGGTTCTAGTAATTAATGTGCACTTAGGTGATGTTGCTGTTCGCTTCATTCAGCTGCGACCGGTTCTAGTAATTAATGTGCACTTAGGTGACGCTGCTGTTCGCTTCATTCAGCTGCGACCGGTTCTAGTAATTAATGTGCACTTAGGTGACGCTGCTGTTCGCTTCATTCAGCTGCGACCGGTTCTAGTAATTAATGTGCACTTAGGTGATACTGCTGTTCGCTTCAAATAAGTTAGTTGACTATCAAACCAACTCTGTATCACTATTAATGCTGCATTACAAGCAATAAACATACTTGTATACTAGTATTTAGGATTAAACATTCTTTTTGAGGAGTTTATTGATGTATAAACTCTGGACATTTTACTCACAAACTGAATGAAAGTGCGTTATGAGTAAAATGTCTGGAGTTTACACATTGATAAATTCTTCAAAAAGAATGTTTGATTCTTATAATTCCAATTCGTTCCCTGTATTATCAATTTCAAAAATTTGAGTAGTTTCCCCACACCATCTTATTTGTTTTCAGGTGCGTTGGTATACGTAGTATTTTTGGATTTATTGGTGTGTAAATTCTCATTTAGCTAAACAATTGTAATAAATAACATTGGAATTATAAACACACATATATATACACTCTCCTGTGTTGATTGTGATATTGGTACAATGAAAATGCCTCAAAAATTGTTGAAATTACCACACCCGGAACCTCCTGAGAAAGGAGGGTCTTTGTCCCCCTCATCCCCCCAGTTCTGCTAGAGATGCAGTGACAGCTTTTAGAACCTCAGCCTTCTTTTGCCCCCTCTAACTTCAATAAACCTGTAACTGTCCAAGATTTAATGATATCAATGAGTACTCAGTACAGGGTTTGACATTTACCCTTTTTCAGCACTAGACCAGTCGGGCTACTTCAAATGATTTTTACTAGACCTGACTTTATATGCACTAGCCCTGACCAACTTTCCAGGAAAAAAACCCTGATAGTTTCTCCATATTTAAATACTTCACGTAAATGACAAACGTTTACGACATAATTTATTAACTTGATAAACACTTTATTATAGTCAATTCAAATAAACTGTTTAAAATTAACATCGAGTAGATGTCGTAAAACATCAATACCGACCGCGACTTATTTATTAGAACTAAAAATAGAGATTATTCCACCACACGGTTCAAGATTGGTAGTTTCTTGTTTATTATTCAACACGACCAGTCGGACTATTAAATCGACATTTTACCCGACCAGACCTATCATTTAGTAGACTCGGTCGGTCGGACGTGCCTTAGTGTCAAACCCTGTCAGTAATATAAAAGTCACCCCCTCCTCCTAAAATAGGTGTGTCAGATAATTTGTTTTCAAGTATGAATATTTGCAGGTACTTGGAAAAACGACCAAAGAGTCAGATGAACTAACCATGTCACCAGGTGGAGGAGATGATATAAATCTGATGGATATACCACGAAAAGACGGGGAAATGAATGAAGTAGAAGAGAGACAGAGAGAAGTTAGGTTGTTTCAGGAGAGAATCAGAAAAGGAGACGAACCCCTAAACATAGCATTTATTGGAGCAGCTGGAAATGGGAAATCCTCACTGTGTAATTCAATCATGACAGCCTTTTCTGGTGAGGGTTGGAGAGAGTGGGCTACTGTAGGACATTTTGGTGGTTTAGGTGGACAGGTCACTCATCACTTACTGAGGTACGAGAGAGAGAGAGACAGAGAGAGAGAGAGAGATTTGATGTTTATAACATTGAATGCCTATTTTTTGATTTAGAATACAGTTTGTGTTTCTTAACAATTTTCAAATGGAAGAATTATATGTATTGCTGTTTGTGGAAAACCAGGAATATTATTTGAATGAAGAATAGAATGATACTTTTTAAAATGCCAATGATTTATCTTAGTTTTCTAAGATGGTAGTGTTATAATACATTATTTGTCAAAATCTTTATAAAGCTTTCTCAAAGTGGAGTATCTGGAGTCAGATGAACTGCACGGCTACAACTATCCCACCTTGGTGGACATGAATGGTTTCGAGAACAGTTCTGATGAACTGACTGAGGAACTTCTTCGCATTGTGTTCTATGGGAGACTGCCAGAGGAGGAGAAACTAATAGATGCTGTCAAATTGGCAAAGTATTCGTAATATATTCATTGTACTATCAGTGTATTCACATCACATTAGTTTTGATGGTCCACAAGGCTGTTCATAGTTTGTATTCAATATACAGTGTATATTGACCTCACTGAAAGTTTTAGTCAGAATCATGATCCCTATTTTAAACCTTCATCTCAACATTGATGTCTCTGCAATCTATATATTTATAATCATGAAAATAAATATCCAAAGAAATGTTTCACGTGTATGGATGGGAGGCACTTACATTCAAAATTACGTATTGACTTCATGTATAATGCATGAAATATGTAAGAAAGGTATTGTGACAATTCAGGTCATTTGATTTTTGTTGGATTCATCATGATATAGCAATTCTGGTTGGTTGAAAAAAAATGTCCAATCTGCATAAATCTAAAATTGAAATGTGACTTCATTCTATTGTACTGTTTCTGTTATAAGAATCAATTATTTAACCGCTTACATGGCAGATACGCAATTTTACGCATCATTTGATAGATTGCGTGGAAGATTTGTTTAAAGTCTGAAAATAAGGATTATAACACTCAAATGAAAGGAGAAAATCCACAAATAAGAAAGAAAACTTTTTCTGATTAAAATTTGAAACTTAGAATACAGCTATCAGAATGAATTTCCACAGTATTACTCAGTTCTTGTTGCCATGGCAACAAAAACTTTTTGAATGTCCTTTTCAGAAAGTTCACAATCTAACCTTTCAGGAAATATATACTTAATTGTAGGTGAACAAGACCAAACCTACAGAGAAAATACATCGATTATATGTTGTAATGTATGTTGCTAATTTACAAGATACATACTGATTTCTCTGCCATGTAAGGGGTTAAAGGGGAATTAAATGTTGTGAAGTGACTGTTACACCCCTCCCCCACCATATGATAGGGATATCAACCAAACTATTGGATAGAAATCTTACATGTATGTATCAATTTGCAATGTGTTGCATGCATTGATGCAATTTTTGGTTGACTCCGATCCCCTACCCGGTGTTGAACTCACGACCTGCGGAACCAAATCTCCTAGCAGCTTGTAACCAGCGCGCTAGACCGCTCGACCATCTAGGCAAGTCAAGTTTAAGAGTTCATTGCTATTTCTGTGCTTTATATAGAATATTTCGAATGCAATGTGTATCAAGTATGATCCTCTTAAATGTACGTTAAATAACTGTATCCCATTTCCATTCTCAATGACCGTGTAGCGTGTGACAGCGTGGCGAGAATTCCATCGTCATCGAAAGCAAGTTTTTTGACTTGCCTAGATGGTCGAGCGGTCTAGCGCGCTGGTTACATGCTGCTAGGAGATTTGGTTCCGCAGGTCGTGAGTTCAACCCCGGGTAGGGGCGGAGGTGGGTATCCACATAAAGTGAAATTTTCTGTGCTTTATATATATATATATATATATATATATATATATATATATACCAAATTAAGATATATTTATCTTTTATTTTATATAAAAAATGTTGCCAAGGGCAATAACTCCTATGTTGGTAGATGTATTTTCTCCTGTATGTCTGTTACCCAATGATTGACCTGTTGTCCACAATTACATTACATATATTTAAGAAGTAGCAGTTTTTTTGAAACTGTTAAAGTTAAAATTCTGTCATGTTAACCAGTTTTTATGTAATTTTTCATGCTGTTTAATAATGTACAATTTTTCTGATGTTGAGTCATTGACATATACTTTCTGACATCTTTAAAATCGCGACAACATATACATTTTCTTTGATTTTTAGTTAAATCAGACTGTATAATTATAAAATGGAAATTTATACAATTGTTGAGTTGAAATTTTATAATGATGTAAATATCCAGGAATTACCTTAATCTCCCATGTTGTTTAAGATTCACTTCTTTCAAATTAAAACCCATATCAGGTCTGAATTGTGCCACAAATTAGATGTCCATGAAGATTATGAGATTTATTTCTTAGTGAAAGCAGAGGAGGTGACTGTCTTAGCTTATGAACCCTTGTCTTCATTACAGAAATAGAGGAATCGAGGGCTTAAGAGAGCACTACTCCCAAAACCACGAAGATTTAAAGATAGACAGAATTATATTTGTGGCATCAGCCAAAGGTTCACTTCCAACACATCTAATGGAGGCAGTCAGAAATACAGCTCACAAAGGGGACAGAGGTAAAGACAGTCATTGTTCTAATGCGTGGATAACCTTTTTGTTGATTTCCTTGGTAAGTTGTGACAGAAGTGTACTCTCAACATGTCTAAGGGAGGCAGTCATATATACATGTACAGCTCTTAAAGAGATTACAGAAATGACTGCACCAAGTTCTTCATTTTGAAGTTAAAAAAAAGAATTGGTTAATCTGTTTTCTATATTGTATGTGACAAAAATGTCATATTTTATCATCCAAAAATGTTGTGTTACAGTTGTTTTATCAGAATCAGATATTCTTAATGAAGCTTTGAGTCAGTCTACAACTTAAAATACAAATGTAGGTAATCATTCGATAAGAGGATGTGGTTGAATTTATTTAGAATTTGCTGTAATATGTAGTTTTATGATTAGTATATTAATGTAGTAAGCCCCTCCTCCATAGGGCTAACATACGCGGCATCGATCGATGAACTTTGAACTTTGAACCTGAAGATTAGATCTCTGATACCCTTATGTTTACTGTATACAGTAAATCATGTTTATAGCGAAGTGCATCGTCTCAAACCACAGCCAATATGTATGATCCTCTCCCATCTGGAGAGAGCTATACATGGACTCCGGATCGTGGCTTGAGAAGATGAGCGAAGTGCTGGGGATGGACAATTTTGATTGGTTATAAGTGTCTTTCATTATATTCAATAAATTCATATCATGTTTTAAAGCTACAGGAAATGAAAATTACTTTACTTAAAGCATGATTTTATTATAACCGTGTTCACTGTTGTTTTACTGTACAACAAGGGAAGTAATCTGTGTCAGACTCTTCACTTATTCCATGGTCTATAAATATACCTTCACTTTATGATTATGTTTTCAGTCCTGTTTTGCATGTGTTTATTCATGTTTAATTGTGGTCACTACAGGATTATTTAACAAGAGGCCCATAAACCACACATAAGCCATGTAAAATATTACATACCAGTTACATATATGTTCCCCAATTTGCCATGCATTGCATTCTGTAAGCAAACTTGAATCTACATCAAATAATAACATTTTTGCGTATGGATTTGACATTTTGTACCATTTTCCTTGAAAAGAGGGTCTGGGGGCCACCTTGAGGCATAGCCCCCGGAAGCTCCTGGATTTACAAATTTTATAGGGCTTGAAATATGTCTCCTATTTAGTCATTTGTACTATTTTCTATCATTTTTAATAACTTAAAGGTGAAATCAATAAAATGATGCACATTTTAAGGGTTTTTTGGGGAAAAAAAAATTAAGTTCTCCCAATAAAGTAATTCAAGAAATTGAAAGACTTTTTCATTTATTTCTCCAGGAGTGGAAGGAATTATTGCTTCTTTTATCATTTGGTACATTTTTCTAAACAAGAGACCATGCTGTAACTTAAATTTGAAAATTTTAAGGGGGGTTGCACGCTGGCTGCGCCCCCCCCCTAAATCCGCCACCGAGTATGTAAAGTATTAAACCCCTGTCTGACCCCTACCTTAGAACCAGGAGTCACAATGTGCAAAAAACAACAACAAAAAAACCAACATGAATTTACATCACATGTGGCATCCTAATTGGATGTTTTTCATCATTATGGTTCTTGAGGAGAGTAGTTTTAAGGGATTGTCATAAATATTCTTATGTAAAAAATTTAACCCCTATTGTGGCTCAACCAAAACTATGGAAGTAATGGTATAGTGATTCTGAATCTGTACACTCTGTAATCTGGTGGTTTTTGAGAAAATTTTCTTGTATATTCCTGTGTAAAACTTTAAGGCGGTATGCAACACCAAAGAAATTTGATGGGAGGATATGTATAACAATATTTTGAAATTGAAAACTTTCATATTTATTTTATCTAGTCAAAAAATGCAGTTTTAGTAGAAAGCAATTGGAAAAAAATTTAAAACCCCTGCTGGACTCGAACCCGCAATCTACAGTTCTGGGGTGCGTTTTACAAAAGAACTTACGACTTACGACAAACTTTACATACTGGAATTTTCAACTTCATTGTAAATCATTCCCTCCGAATGCAAAATATTTTTTAAAGAAAATATTTAAAATTTAACCTCAAAAAAGTTTTAATTCATTCATTTAAAGTAATAACTGTATAATACAATATAAGACTTGCGATTTTGTCGTAAGTTGTTTTGTAAAACGGGCCCCTGAAGTCAATGTACTAACTTGAATACTGAGGTACTTAGCTAGGCAATGAAATTGGAAATGATTAGAGAAATATTGCTGATATTCATATTTTCATCCAATGGCATATTTTAAAAGAAAGTCAACCATTATGATGATGTAGAGTACCTCCTTAAAAACACATTGTGACCCTGTCAAAATCCCACTGATCATTAGGCGAATATATTTGAATATACAGTAAATGAGGATCTTTGATCCTTGCATATCAGTTTGATGCATTATACCCTTGTGGTTCTTGAGAATATTTTAAAAGTTTTATATTACTGCATGTTTTTGATTTGGTATAGAAAGAGTAACCTTGACACAAAAGCAAGGATTGCAACACCCATTTTTTCTGTATGTCAAAAGATAGTTGTTACATACAAAATGTTACATCTCAGTGTGTCCAATGAATATAAGAAGAATCCATCCTTAGCAGACTGATTTTTAAAAATTGTTCCTTATATTTTCAGTAATTCCAGTCTTCGGGGTTTTGACACACAGAGATGAAGTGGACACAGGTGATGTAGAATACATGAAGTTGGAGACAGAATTTCGACATGGCCTCGGACTTCCCGAGAACCGCTTCCTGCTCTGTACGACATACTGTGACGCTTACGATAAATGTGTTGGTAAAAGCCGCCTTGATCATAAACATCCAGGATTGGACATCCCTATTCTCAAATTCATGAGACAGGTGTGTAAAATAAAAATGAATAGTCATGTTGAAAACTTCACTTGGGTATGAAGTGAGGGGTTCATGAGATCGAATCCTGTGAAAAGACTTTCTTAGTAGATCTGATGACATACCGCACCACTTCATATTCCAGTGAAATATTTAAAATGGTTCATTTATTAGGACCCCACAATGAAAGTGCAGAAGCCTTATAGGCCTCACATTGTCTGTCCATCAATACTTTCTATCAATATATTAAATACTGTGGAATCATTTTAACAATTTTTATATGCCTGTCTCTAGACATGTATTATGGTACAACGATCATGTCTGTACATCCATCCATTTTCCATCTGTTCAGGGTTTCCTATTTCTAATTTCATCTCTCTGTCACATATCAAGCTAAAACTTGCTATGTAGCTTCTTTGTGGGTCACTCTAAACCTTGTTGCAATGTTAATCCTTTTTTTACCCCTCTTGCAGAAGTTTTCGCCCTTTATTTGAAAATTAATGTTATATGGAGGGTATACATAATGTTTTTGGCAAACTCCTCCCATAATTTTCAAGTAAAAATTATTTTACAGAGTGTTTGTATGGGTATTGAAGATATGGATGTGGCAAGGATTTTAATTACCTTCATTTTTTAGAGAAATTACCTGTTGTTAAACTTAATCAGTATTGAGGAAATACCACATAAAAGTGTGCATGATTTTTCTGTCTAACTCCTCCTACAGTTTTCTGTCTAACTCCTCCCACAGTTTTCTGTCTAACTCCTCCCACAGTTTTCTGTCTAAGTCCTCCCACAGTTTTCTGTCTAACTCCTCCTGCAGTTTTCTGTCTAACTCCTCCCACAGTTTTCTGTCTGACTCCTCCCACAGTTTCCAAGTGAGGACTTCTTGATTTACTGAGTACTTTCATGGGTATAGAAGATGTGCTTGTGGCAAGAATTTTTATTTTCTTCAATTTTTTGTTGTTGAGAAAATTACATGTTGTTGAACTTGGTCAGTATTGAGGAAATACTATAAAGCGAGGGCATGGTTTGTCCTTTTCACACCTCTCACAGTTTTTTAAGCTAGGACCTTTGTAAAGAACTTAATGATGTACGTATTGCAAGGATTTTGATTCCCAATATATAGATATCTTGTTCAGGGAGGTTTAAGAAGGTATGAGAACCAAGGAAATTCATAATAAAATAAAAGTATATGTATTTAATACATTCATATAATATTGAGTTGATGTGATAGATTTTGCATAAAAAGTACATTTTATTGTTACATTAAAAAATTCAAATTTGGTATGTCAGCAAGGTGCATATTCATTTTATTTCATTACTTTAAGTATTTAGCACATAAATTGCAGGATAGAGGGAATTACTTTCTTTTAAAAAAAATTGCAAGCTATTCTTTCACTGCAAACTTGTAAAACTGGATTATGTACATGCACAAAGTAAACAACTGCATGTCCCACTGGTTTTTAGTGATTTCAGTTTAATTCTGTTGCTTGGATTTAGGTTTGTGACACAGCTTCAAGAGTAATCAAAGACAGAACTACCTACAATGAAGAAAGACCAACCCCTTCCTCTACAACCAACCCACCAGCAGACGACAGACAAACAACAGAGTCTGAAGCCAGGCGTAGGGAGAATCTAAAACTGATGAAGATGTTTCTGAAGGGAGCAGTTGTTGCTGTCATTGCTTGGATTATTTTACAAATGTCCTACGATGGCAAAGATTTTGCCAGCATCTGCTCACAGCACAGGTCCAGATATGAATTCCATGGCCACAGCCATTGCAAGATTGATGACCTGGAGATGCTATGTAGTGAGAAGTCCTCACTATTTATGTGGAGGGGTATTGTTTGTCTTCTGTTTGCGGCGGTTGTCATTGCACTGGATTACGTTTTTGATAGATATATCAATCTTTTTGAGATGTTGCATTTTGAATAGTAAATGAAAAAAAAATTTCCCTTGTAATGGAAGAGTTTAGAATCTGCTGTTCTGTGAAGATAATGCCGGTAGAGGGCTTTGTCAAATGTGTTATATTTAGCTCAGTTATGTAGAAGATATTCAATGTTTTGTTGTTGGTTATAGAATTTATTTCACGAGTGAGACAGTATCTTTTTTTTTTTAATATTTTCACGAGTGTGAAGCACATCAAAATAATCACCAAATTTTAACCATTCTATATTTATTTTGTAAATTTGAATGAGAGTCACCAAATTTACACTTGTGAAGATCAGACATCGATATCCCTTTACATGTATCTCTTAACTTCTTCAGAGTTTGAACCCACTATACAGTTATTTACAATCTGTTGTTACATGTAAATGTATTTATAATACAATGCTGCCTTTCTGCAATTTATATACAGTAGTGTTCCTTACTGGAAGAGGTTTTTCTGTATCTACACTAGTCATTCTGTATATCGTACTTAGGTGCTGGCTTTTCTGTATCATTCTGTATATCGTGCTAGGTGCTGTTTCCTGGGAATGTTAATTTAAATTTTGCATAGCAGTGTTTGAGAAACAAATTAAATTGTACATGCTTGGTATTTCTCCTATCGAAGATTGGGGGCATTTTGTTTCTGCCCTGTCTGTCTGAAACTTTGACCTTGCTCACATCTTTTGAATGATGAGTGATAGGTCTCTCATATTGTGTGTTCTTGGGACAAGACCTTTCTCTTGGTATCAAAATTGTTTTTTTTAGCTTGGCCTTGGAGTTTGACCTACTTTTAAGAAAATTTAACCCAGGCAACATCTCCTGAACTATTTAATTGTTTGTGTGTTGCCTTCAGGGGTACAGTATTTCACAGTCACATCTTTATTTTACTTCAGTCTTCAACTGTACTGTATTACAGGCTTCAACTGTACTGTATTACAGGCTATAACTGTACTGTATTACAGGCTTCAACTGTACTGTATTACAGGCTTCAACTGTACTGTATTACAGGCTACAACTGTACTGTATTACAGGCTACAACTGTACTGTATTACAGGCTACAACTGTACTGTATTACAGGCTACAACTGTACTGTATTACAGGCTTCAACTGTACTGTATTACAGGCTTCAACTGTACTGTATTACAGGCCAGTCAAGTAAAAACACTCTACTTTTAGCTTGTTAGATTGTGCATTTTGAATATCAAAATGGTTAACATTTATTAGTACATGTATATGCAATGATCTGAAAATTGGAGAGATCTTTAAAACTTTGTAGCAAGACATATATCACTTGCAAGACTCTTTAATATGTAGTTACCCTAACTTATTTTTAGAAAATGAAACTGCAATGTTTTCTGTTGTTTGAAGATGGAGATAAAGAATTCTTTGGTTTGCTCTTAAATGCCCCAAGATTCCTAGGCTAAGACTTTGTTCTTGTTCTTGATTTGCCTTTTTTCATTTGCTTTTTTATAGTTTTAGTTTCTCACATGACCATTAGTATAAGTAGTGTAATTGAGTAGAGATGTACTCTCTATGTGGCCATGAAGAAGTTTATCAGTGACAAAATACATGTAGATCTTTATTCGAGTTTTATTTCATTTTTATTCTTTCCTATAAATGATAACAGGGCAGCACATACATGTAACCTAGATAATAGAAAATGGCAGAGATGGCATTATGAACTGCAGAAGGAAAACACTCGAAGAGACTATAGACAATCTAATCAGTGCCAAGTTTGAATTGAAAGCATAACTACTTGATATTTTGAACTACTTTATGTTTTATATTTGAAACAGATTTGTTGTTTGAAGGCTTGGATAGTCAAGAGAGCAATTAGCTGCAATAATGTAGCCCTCTCTGATTTTTTTTTTTTTTTAGGGAGACCGAAAACGTCAGAATTAAAAAAAAAATTGGATAGGGCTACATTATTGCAGCTAGAGAGCAATGTGTTATGTGCCAAAGTTCCAGTGTTGTCAAGCTGTAATCACACTCACTATTGTAATGTTGTATTATGCTGTGTGCTAGTTAAAATAAAAAGGTTTCACTGGTTGGGAAGAATTCTTTCTCATGCTTGAAAGTTAGTGGCCGAATCAGATGAAAAATATATAGGACATATTAGTATTACATCCACTAAATGAAAGGAAAAGATGATGACTACAACTTTTATGGTACATCTTGTGACCTTTGATATCTATTGTCGTGGATAGAAATACAATCTAGGATTCGCTTGCTGTTGATCTAAATCTTTTGGGGGTGGGGATCGGTGGGTATTGGTCCATTGCGAGAGCTGACGGTTCTGCAGCCTATTCAGTGCATTCCAGCACATGCATGGAAGAGCAAAAGATTACCTGGTTCATGCAGTAACATCAATCGTATGGTCGTACAACCAGTCGTTATAGATCTTCGGTAGTCGTGAACTTCATCTGGAGATTGTACAACCAGTCGCACCATCAATCGCCGAGTATTGCTATTAGTGGTAGGTATTGGGTCCAGCTATCGTACACGATTGGTGGTGCAGCCTTACACGACTGCTAGAGCGACTTGTCTGTCTGGTTAGCATACTAAATGTATAGAATATGAAAACAAGTACTTAAACTTTTAGTAACTGATTTAGAACGTCTTGGAGATCTGAAAATGCTTACTTTAGAAGGAATTAGTCCCCATTTTGGCCAATTTTTAGAAAATGATTAGCTGGACAACACAATGAATTTCTTTAATTATGGCGCGTTTGTTAGTTTAATTGAAAGTTAACTTTTGGTACCTTTTGATCTGTACATGTACCGTATCTCCATTTTGATTCATTGATTTAAACGGGTTCGCAAATGGGAATCCTTGAAAGATAGAAGCCCTTTCTGCTTTCATCCTTCATGTCTCCATTTTTTTTTAAATTTGTAAATAGCTTTCTTGTTGTTAATAATAAAAAAAAGACTTCTTTTGGAAATTTCTTTCCAGCGAAGATTTCCCCAAAGAACAAAGAGAAACAACTCCTACTATTATATTATAATATATATCCAAGGTACAATGTAATCCCGCCAGCTGTCAGAACATATCAGGTTAGAAGGCATTTTTGTCATGTTGATAGGAGTGCATGTATTATTCTAGTTTGAAAATCAAACTTTTAAAAAAAAAAGTATCAATCTGCTTTTCATTATTTTTGTAATCAATTTCAATTGGCATTAGGTATTATGGCTTTAGAACGTACATAACTAATAATTCTCGAAAACGAAAGTAGCTTGAGACGTCATAGATTAATTTGCATAAAATTTGCTACCTAAGATTAATCGAAGAAATATATGGGCCAGTGTATGGACTCACGCTCCCAGGATTGTCATGTGAAAGATCTTAGTATCTCTTTAGGAAAGTGGATCCATCCGTTTACAAGTACGATTAACTTAAATCGTATTAAATCTTAATCAGTAATGATTAATTATGCCCGAATCAAACTGAAAAGTGACATTCTAGATTATCATCTGACTTGGATTTAAATCTCCTGTTGTCATGAAATACCTGAACATCATTGGTATATCTAGTTAACGTTATCATTTGTATGTGTATGGACAGTACACATAGAATACTGTGGCATATTATTATACACACACTACCTGGATTATTCTCTTTAGAGAAGTCGAGAGGCATAGCCTTCGTCGATGAAGGCTATGCCTCTCGACTTCTCTAAAGAGAATATACCTGGATTAGCTGCAGAACTGTTGTACATGTAATACACACACTCTACCTGGATATGCCAGTTTTATTTGTATTACTTTATTGATGTAGACTGAAATTTTGACTTAAATTTTTTTTCGATATCAAAATAAAAACACAACATTTGACGTTATGGTCACCATACAAGGCCTATTTTTAACTTAATGAAATATAGATCTTCAAGCATGATAATAATAATTTTGACATATTTGATATTCTGATTCTTCAAGTTTATTTCTATAAGAATCAAAACCTAATTTTGTCATATTTATGTGATAACACCCCTTTCCTCATACACTGGCTCTGACATAATCTCTTGTACTTACATGTAGGTACTAGTTGACATTGATTGTGGTAGGTTGTGAGAAGTCAAAACCATGTCACCAGGTGGAGGAGATTATGTAAACCTGATGGACATACCAAGAAGAGACGGAGAAATGAATGACGAAGAAGAGAGACAGAGAGAAGTTGGGTTGTTTCAGGAGAGAATCAACAAAGGAGGCAAACCCCTAAACATAGCATTTATTGGAGCAGCTGGTAGTGGGAAATCCTCACTGTGTAATTCAATCATGGCAGCCTTTTCTGTTGGTTGTTGGAGAGAGCGAGCTACAGTAGGGTATTTTGGTGGTCTAGCTGAACAGGTCACGCATCACTTACTGAGGTACTGAGAGAGAGAGAAAGAGAGAGAGAGAGAGGTGTTTATGAGCTAAAAGACCTTTTCCTATACCCAATTCATAGAAGGAGGGCACATTGCACATGTCAGTCTTTCAGTAGGTCTCCCACAACTTGTGCAAGAAATAACTGGGAAGCGCTTTACCTCACTGATTTCATACTTGGCAGGGTGATGCAGAATGCAATGTGCATTCATGTATTTACATAAGGGTAGGTCAGTATGTCAAAGGTCAAGGTCACTACCTGGCCATGTATATGCAACATATAGCATTTTATGTCTTGGAATTTTTAGCTCACCTGAGCTGAAAGCTCAAGTGAGCTTTTCTGATTGCCTGTTGTCTGTCCGTCTGTCTGTAAACTTTTTACATTTTATTCGACTTCTTCTTCAGAACCACTGGGCAATTATAACCAAACTTGGCCAAAAGCATCCTTGGGTGAAGGGCTTTCAAGTTTGTTCAAATAAAGGGCCATGCCCCCTTCAAAGGGGAAATAATGACAAAAATGCAAAACTAGGATGGGGGTCATTTAAAAATCTTCTTCTCAAGAACCACTAAGCCAGAAGAGCTGAAATTTACATGAAAGCTTCCTTACATCATGCAGATTCAAGTTTGTTAAAATCATGACCCCAGGGGGTAGGATGGGACCATAATAGGGGATAAAAAAAATTTACATACAAATATATATGGAAAATCATTAAAAATCTTCTGAAGAATCACTGGGCCAGAAAAGGTTACATTTACATGAAAGCTTCCTGACATTCCTGGATTCAAATTTAGCAAAATCATGGCCCCTGGGAGTAGGTTGGGGTCACAATAGGGATCAAAGTTTTATAAGCCGATATACATGTATATAGGGAAAATCTTTAGATATGAGCCAAGGTGACTCAGTTGAGTGATGTGGCCCATGAGCCTCTTGTTTCAATTTGACAGATAATGTCTAATATTGTTTTATTCACACATTACTGGGTGATAATATATTGTTGGAGTACATATATAGTTTTACAAGTATCACTTGTTTCTAATTTTTATTCTGCCATGAGCATTTGTGAATAATGATGTCTTAGTGTTGTAACCAATATGATCATAAGACATTGTTTTTAAATATTTTTTGATAAAGCTTTCCAAAAGTGGAGTATCTAGACTTTGATGCATTGTATGTCTACAACTTTCCCACCTTGGTGGACATGAATGGCTTTGAGAACAGTTCTGATGAACTGACTGAGGAACTTCTTCGCATTGTGTTCTATGGGAGACTGCCAGAAGAGGGGAAACTAATAGATGCTGTCAAATTGGCAAAGTATTCCTACTATATTCATTGTATTATTAGTGTATTAATTCACATGGCATTGGATATGTACTTGTTTTGATCATCCTCAAGTGTGCTCATATATTGTATACCTTCTCAAATTTTCTTTTCTTTTTGTAATATGTTAAGTAAGCTGGTAAGATATAAATGGTTCTGAAATAGGAGATAAGTTTCTATAATTTTTCGTGAAAGTCACTGGTTATTTGTAAACAAAACAATGTTTCTGAATTACTCTTTATCATCTGCTGTGTGTTTTGAAAACAATATTTTCAGCCTCCTTTTAGAACCGTTCAATTATTATACGGAGCTTGACACAAAGTAATCCCATGTAATTACAAGGGATTTGTATCTGTACAAATGGAGAGACATTGCCTATGCAAGTGCATTAACAGACGATAATGAATAACCTAGCCACGGAATGTCAAGAAATGTTCTATGAGCCAATGAGCTAAAAATTATTCCCTTGAATGTATAGAGTCAAGTTAGTCAAATAATGCTTTCATTAAAATTAAGTTTTATTCAAACTGTGGATTCTTGGGCTTTGTGGTGCCACAGTAGGGGTTACAAAGATAACATAGTTAATGTAACTTTATACACATGTGCCTGTGGCTAGTGTGAGTTCCATGACAATGACTCGTCCCAAAATTTTAAAGTTCATTCTTAGTTCAGTCATGTCTGAAATGAATGCCTTGAATAACCCCATTTTTGCTTTCCTTTCTAGAAAGAAGGGAATTGTGGGTTTAAGAGAGTACTACTCCCAAAATCAAGAAAATTTAAAGGTAGACAGAATTATATTTGTGGCATCAGCCAGAACTGTACTTCCAACAAGTCTAATGGAGGCAGTTAGAAATACAGCTCGTAAAGAGGGCAGAGGTAAAGAAGACCACATATTGATAACGTTTTATTAACCTTTGTTGTTGATTTCCTTTTCAAATTGTGACAGAATGCTGTATAACATCATGTTCTGTGGGTTTCTTTCATTAGGCTTTGAGATAAAAATGTTCAAATATTGTTTGTATTTTCAGTAATTCCGATCTTTGGGGTTTTGACACACAGAGATGAAGTGGACACAGGTGATGTAGAATACATGAAGTTGGAGACAGAATTTCGACATGGCCTCGGACTTCCTGAGAACCGCTTCCTGCTCTGTACGACATACTGTGACGCTTACGATAAATATGTTGGTAAAAGTCGCCTTGATCATAAACATCCTGGATTGGACATCCCTATTCTTAAGTTCATGAGACAGGTGTGTTTGTATAAATCAGGTTCATGAGACAGGTGTGTTTGTATAAATCAGGTTCATGAGACAGGTGTGTTTGTATAAATCAGGTTCATGAGACAGGTGTGTTTGTATAATCAGGTTCATGAGACAGGTGCGTGTGTATAAATCAGGTTCATGATAAAGGTGTATTTTTGTAAATCAGGTTCATGAGATGTTTGTGTATTTAAATTAGGTTCATGAGAGAGATGAGTAATTTTAAAACAGATTCATGAGAAAAATCAGGTTCATGAGACATATGTTGTTGCATAAATCAGGTTCGTTAGATTAGTGTGTTTGTGTCTAAATCAGGTTCATGAGACAGATGTGGGCATGTAAACCAGATTTATGAGACATATGAGTATGTTTAAATTAGGTTCATGAGAGAAATTCGTGTGTAAAACAAGTTGCATGAACCAGATGTGGGTGTGTTTAAATCAGGTTCATGAAACAGATAGGTACAGTGTATGTAAATCAGGTTCATGAGACAGTTGGGTGTGTAAATCAGGTTCATGAGAGAAATGCGAGTGTGTAAATCTGATTCATGTGTGTTAAATGAGGTTCATGAGACAGATGTGAGTGTGTTTTAATCAGATTCATTAGAAAAATACATGTGTAAATCAGGTTCATGAGATTGATGTGTGTGTTTAAATCAGGTTCATGAGATCGATGTTTGTGTTTAAATCAGGTTCATGAGATCGTTGTTTGTGTTTAAATCAGGTTCATGAGATTGATGTTTGTGTTTAAATCAGGTTCATGAGATCGATGTTTGTGTTTAAATCAGGTTCATGAGATCGTTGTTTGTGTTTAAATCAGGTTCATGAGATCGTTGTTTGTGTTTAAATCAGGTTCATGAGATCGATGTTTGTGTTTAAATCAGGTTCATGAGATCGTTGTTTGTGTTTAAATCAGGTTCATGAGATCGTTGTTTGTGTTTAAATCAGGTTCATGAGATCGATGTTTGTGTTTAAATCAGGTTCATGAGATCGATGTTTGTGTTTAAATCAGGTTCATGAGATTGATGTTTGTGTTTAAATCAGGTTCATGAGATCGTTGTTTGTGTTTAAATCAGGTTCATGAGATTGATGTTTGTGTTTAAATCAGGTTCATGAGATCGATGTTTGTGTTTAAATCAGGTTCATGAGATCGATGTTTGTGTTTAAATCAGGTTCATGAGATCGATGTTTGTGTATAAATCAGGTTCTTGAGATGGATGCATGTGTTTATATCCAGGCTGTGGGTTTACTGCTTAATTTATCAAGTCATGCTTTAAGTCCTTTTATCTACTTAGAAATCTTATTTTTCACTTTAAAAAGTTTAATATTCTATCAATACAAACTAAATGTATAAATAGCTGATTTTTAGCTCACCTGAACCGAAAGTTCGAGTGAGCTTTTCTGATCAGAATTTGTCCGTTGTCCGTCGTCTTCGGTGTCGTTGTAAACTTTTCACATTTTCATCTTCTTCTCCAGAACCACTCGGTCAATTTCAACCAAACTTGGCAGACAGTCTCCTTGGGTGCAGGGCTTTTAAGTTTGTTCAAATGAAGGGTCATGCCCATTTCAAATGGGGAGATAATCACAAAAATGCAAAATTAGGGTAGGGTCATTTAAAATTCTTTTTAAGAACCACTGGGCCAGAGGAGCTGACATTTACATGAAAGCTTCCTGACATAGTGCAGATTCAGGTTTGTTCAAATCATGACTCCCAGAGGTAGGTTGGGGCAACAACAGAGGATCAAAGTTTTACATAGAATTATATAGGGAAAATCTTTAAAAATCTTCTTCTCAGGAACCACAGAGCCAGAAGAGCTAAGATTTACAAGAAATCTTTCTAACATATTGCAGATTCAAGTTTGTTCAAATCATGGCACCCAGAGGTAGGTTGAGGCCACAATAGGGGATCAAAGTTTTACATAGAAATATACAAGGAAAATCTTTAAAAATCTTCTTCTCAAGAACCATTGAGCCAAAGAAGTTGGCATTTACATGAAAGCTTCCTAACATATTGCAGATAGATTCAAGGTTGTTCAAATCATGGCCCCCAGAGGTAGGTTGGGGCCACAATAGGGGATCAAAGTTTTACATAGAAATATAATGGGGAAATCTTTAAAAATCTTCTTCTCAAGAACCATTGGTCCAAAGAAGTTGACATTTACATAAAAGCTTTCTGACATAGTGCAGATTCAAGTTTGTAAAAATCATGGCCTCCAGGGGTAGGTTGGGGCCACAATAGGGAGTAAGGTTTTACATGCAAATATATATGGAAAGTCTTCAGATATGGGCCAAGGTGACTCAGATGAGCGATGTGGCCCATGGGCCTCTTGTTTGTTTTGTTATGATTTTGTTTGATAACAATCTCCATTGCTTGGATTTAGGTTTGTGACACAGCTTCAAGAGTAATCAAAGACAGAACTACCTACAACGAGGAGAGACAAACACCCTCCTCTACAACCAAACCACCAGCAGAAGACACCAAACCACCAGCAGACACCACCAAACCACCAGCAGACGACAGACAAACAAAAGAGTCTGAAGCCAGGCGTAGGGAGGACCTAAAACTGATGATGTATATGATGGGTGCAGTGATTATTGCAGTTTTTGGTTGTTTTTATCTGCTATTGTTACGGTTAAGTGGTCAAACATTGACATAGATGTCGTCAACAGTTGCCTCCACCACTGGTTGAGATACAATGGACAGCCGTCCTTGATGAAATAGAGAATCACTAATTGTGTTTTCATTGGAACATGCTCCATTTTTTGTAGATTATGTTCGATAAATACTCTCAATGAAAGGAAACACTGATTAATAAGATGTTTTAATCAAGTGTTTTATGCTACAGTGTAGTGAAATTGTTCACTTTGTTTATAATTATACATGTACCAGTATTTTGACAAATGGTACCAGATGTCTCCCTTGACTTTATTTTAACCGATTAACAGGATTTCATGTACATTTTTAAGAAACACTCTATCATGAAATTTATTTGAATAACAATGCTGCGTATACTACTGGCATGTAACATTTACATACTGGTATGTAGAGGGGTCTGATGTAACATTTTCTCATATTATAAGCAATGGAATGGTTATTGGTATTCTTATGTCATTCAGACAATGATATCTTTCTGTATATATCGTGTTTGTGGAGGTATAGAGGTAAATGGGTCCATGCTTTGTTGAGCTATAGCAGTAAATGGGTTCGTGCTTTTGTTGAGATATTATATATATATAATCGTACAGTATACACACACACACAAACACACATATATATGTGTATATACACACACACACATGTATATATGCGTGTGTGTAGCAGGAAGGGAGAAAATGCAATGGACCAGACCAGGATTCGAACCCGGGCCCCCTGAATTTCTAGTCAGGAGTTAACTGGCCACTGACGATCGAATCTGGCTGACCACTACACTCCTTCCTCCTTAAATGTCTTCACACCTGAAGACATCAACCCAGGATCTTTATCCCTGGGCAGGCATTTTCACCTGTCAGTTCCAGGGGCTGGTCTATGGCACCAAATGTAACAGGATTGGAAAAAATGCAACGGACCAGACTGGGATTAGAACCCGGGCCCCCTGAATTTCTAGTCAGGTGTTAATATACTGTACAACAATATAGTAATAGACAATGATATATAGTGGGATTTCAATAGCAGTGTTTCGGATTTTTATTAAAATTTAAGAATGCTTGCCAACATGTTGTTACTTTATTATACCCCCCGCAACAAGTTGTGGGAGGGTATACTGGAATCGGGTTGTCCGTCTGTCCGTCCATCTGTAGACGCAATGGTTTCCGGGCTCTAAAGCATTATCCTTTCCACCTACCGTCACCATATCATATATATGGACTACCCATGGGATGAAGATGTTCCCTATCGATTTTGGGGTCAAAAGGTCAAAGGTCAAGTGCACTGGACATCGAAGTAGCAATATGGTTTCCAGGCTCTAAAGCGTTATCCTTTCCACCTACAGTCACCATATCATACATATGGACTACCCATGGGATGAAGATGTTCCCTATCGATTTTGGGGTCAAAAGGTCAAGCGCACTGGACATCGAAGTAGCAATATGGTTTCCGGGCTCTAAAGCGTTATCCTTTCCACCTACAGTCACCATATCATATATATGGATTACCCATGGGATGAAGATGTTCCCTATCGATTTTGGGGTCCAAAGGTCAAGCGCACTGGACATCGAAGTAGCAATATGGTTTCCGGGCTCTAAAGCGTTATCCTTTCCACCTACAGTCACTATATCATACATATGGACTACCCATGGGATGAAGATGTTCCCTATCGATTTTGGGGTCAAAAGGTCAAAGGTCACGTGCACTGGACATCGAAGTAGCAATATGGTTCGGTTTGTCATGCCATTTGTTTTTAACACTCAGAAAAGAGGTAGTTTATACCTATTACCAACACCCTTTGGGAGATTGGCGTAAGCGGGGGGTATTCTTAGTGAGCATTGCTCACAGTACCTCTTGTTTGAGAAGAAATATTGACTAATTGTGTCATTAGATACAGAAATAATTATTAAAAGTAAAAAAAAAGAAAGATTTAAAACATAAAATATTTAGGGTTGTATTCAACAGTAACTACACAAACATAACTGTTCATTCTTACGGAACACTTTCACAGCTACTGACATCACTGTCTGAGTCATCAAAGGTAGGAGGGATATCTGCTGCATCCAGGACATGCTCGCCCCAATCACGAACACCGTATCTCTTTTCCTCATGCCTTCCTTTTGCTAGGTACCAAATAATGGCCGCTATATGTGAACACATGCCTACAACTCTTGCACCAGCTTTACATGTACAGTACCATGCGTTGACAGTACATTCCGAATATTCAATCCAGACGAAGTATTGTTTTGATGATGTGTGACGACTCTGAATTTTTAGTTTTAGCAGTCTTTCATTGTTATTATGAAAAAAATATATCGCATTCCCCTCTTCATATATCGCATTCCCCTCAATATGTTCTTGAATGTAATTGCGAGAAAGCTTTAGCTGATAGGTCCCATACGTCAAATTCCGCAACTGTTCCTCATCAAGCGTAGGGAAGTTCTGAATATCATACTCATGAACCGCCTGCCACTGAATAAATCTTCGGTTCAGACAACCGTTTGCTCGAGATCTGTTCAAAATGATAACATGGCAATCATAAACAATTTTCTACGAATTAGTTTTAATGAGTGTCTGTTTTGCAGTTGTCCTGTTTGTTTGAAGTTTAACAATCTATTAATCTATTTGTGATTGAAAATACATGTTTAGACAAATATAGCATTTTTACTGCCTCCGCCTCATCTTCCTCGGTGCTTTTGTTCAGGGGCGGTGAAAATCTGTTAGACAGCGCAGATACAATTTTCACGTAATCTCCGATAAACGGAATCTGATTTGTTGGTAGAGTCTTATCCAGGTCTCTCCAACGCTTGATTCTCGCATTTGAAGATTCCACCACCCATCGGACCTATCAATATCAAAATGGATGAAATTATTAGTTCACATCATTTTTGTAGAAATTGTTAACAGGCTTATTGATTATAAGATTTAAATTACTTACCTTTGTAACAAGTCCGCTGATATTGGCATCGCGAGTGCTCATATGTCGTTGCCCCTTTAAAAAAAATAAAACAAACCAAAAACAAAAAAAACACAAAAAAAAAACAAAAACAAAAACAAACAAAAACATAAAAACAACGGCATTTCTGCCTGGAACCCAAGATCTGCAAGCAGACACAAAACCTCATTGAACCCTCAATCCACGATGAAAATATCGTCTTCGCCGACCCAGCTGCGGATATTTTCTGCATTTGCTTTAATGATGTGATGGAGAATTGAAGCATCATTATTTTTACTGTCAGCTAGGTATGGGGCCAATATAGATACAAAGTATCCAGTGGTTGTCACAATCACCATTGGTTTGACTAGTGGTCTTCCCTTATGCATGCTGTAAGAGCGCCCTTGGCAATGAAAATTGTTGCTCTTGGCTGTGTAGATGTATGTGCCATCGATCACCAGTATAGCCTGGTTTTCCTCTATGTTCCCGATCAGAGTCTGAGGTAGTTGACGAGTGTGACCATTAATGACTGCCTCTCTTGTTATGTGCGCAAACCCAAGACTGTGGAACAAAACTGGATAAAATCTGATTAGATAGTCCAGTCTTTAATTTGCATAGGAATATGGCTACGGATTTTCTAAGACTTCTGGATGGAGTTTGTTTCACTTGATGTTCAAAGAATCGCATACAGTTTGAAAATTATCCTTATTGAGTCCCAGTAGAGCCATATAGTCAGTGTCTGTAAATCATCAAAGTCCAGATGTGCTTTTTCATTTCGATGGCATAAAACGCATATAAGACTTGGAATGGTGGTTCTGTTGATAAATGCCTGTTCTGTAGTTGGTAACTGATTCAGAATGGCATCATTTGTGAAACGACCAACTTTCAGATGGACTGGACAGCATCTATTTCCAGATGGAGTGAGTATATTGTGCTCCACGAAGACAGCTGTGTGATATTCTGGAGACACCTCTACTAATTTAGATCCTGTTTTTACAATACAATATGCATGGGTATTTGCTGTAGATTTGAGATCCAATGTCACTGATGGAGGATCGACTTGATAGATGTTTCCTGTTGTCAGGTAGCAGGGGACGGTTTCGCACTATAGGCCCGGTCAACTTTTTCAAAAAGTGGAATTACCCCGTATTTGAAGTGATATTACATGTGTAAAACTTTTTCAAAAAATGGAATTACCCCGTATTTGAAGTGATATTACATGTGTAAAAATGTATATAATAATTTTAGGATGCATGTCAAATGTAGCTGAGTGCTTAGTAAAAATGTTGATATACAACATGTAGGTGCCACCATGATTCCTAGCATATAGATGGGTGCAAATACGAAACTAAGACACGTGGTCAGTTGCTGAAGAAATTCCGGTGAAAACATGCAGGGTCTAGCAAAAGGTCTGTAGCTGTGAGGGAAGGTGGATGGCCCCATATGAGAGGTAGATTTTTGAGAAGGGCAGATAGGGTTCTTGATTGTGCACAGTGTCTAAATCCCAATGTTTGGTACTGTGATGGTGTGGGGGTGGTGCGGATTAGCCCAAATGAGGGAAAATCAAAGCAAAAAAGGGGAACCTGCTCAGAGCATGTTTTGTGCACCAGCACCAGTATTTATAGATTACATGTAATTTAGGGTCATAATTTATTAACTACACTAACATGAAATACAAGTATTGACATAAAAGGGAAATATGATTTTTCATTAGTCTGTCATAATCTGACTTTGGTGTATACCCCCTATCCACATGTTTCAAAACCAAAGAAACTGTCCCCTGCCACCTCAGTAGTGGACGAAGGCTCTAGTGATTCCTTCTGGATAGTTGAACAACATGTGGGTGTTGCAGACGATGTATGGTTTGACACATCTCTGTAGTAGATATTTCTACATTTACCGCAGACGACTGAATTTCCTTTACTCTCCAATAGAAATCTTTTCCTTAAGTATTTCCTAATGTTTTTGTCAATGCGCCTTCTCTCCTTTGGTTTAGTCCTTTTTGAACACAATACACACACGCAGTTAAAGTACTCGGTTTTTGCTCCAGGCATAGCTGCATTATATGGAATTAAAACATTTCTTTATCATCCAAGTGAAGCTTTTTTCAGTTTGAATATAATTTCATGATTTAGGTTTTTTTTTAAAGTGTTGATAATTTCTTTTTGTCCATATAATACTACTTGAAGTGCATACTCTTGAATTATAAACATCTCAAAGCAAGTCTTGATACAGACTTGTGTAGCATCGGTTTTCTTTTCTTTTTTTATTGGGGAGGGGGGGGGGGGGCAGCTGGAGAAGTTGCATGACTTCATAGAATTGTCTAAAATTCTTGTAAAAGCAGTCAAAAAGACAAAAAAGTTTCTGGAAAACAACTCAAATCACAACACATAAATGGCCATTTTTTCCCCACGTACGAACTCCAAAGTCCTGAATCGAGGGGGGAGGATTTGCCCTTCACAGCAATAGCTGAATTCATCACTCCAAGCTTACATTGTTACAGTGTCTGTCAATGACAGGGGGTTTAAAAGAGACGTTCTAACCTTCTAAAATGCATAATCATAAACAGAGAATTAATACAATATCACGTCACAAGTCATTTTGAATCTGTCTGATGGAGATGTACTTCATGTCTGATACATATATGTGTAAGTGTATCAGTTCCCGTTATTACCGAGAATGTGCAGATTTCGGCCTTATTTGTGTAAAAAGGAAATAAATGTTGTGAGTTATCACATACGCATTTCCTACAGAAGTCTTTAATCTAATTCTCATTTCATCTTTAAATACAATGTCATTATGTGTGGAAAAGATAGGACATCTACATGGTACTGGTACTGTGATCTTTGAGAAACGAAAGAGTACCCAAATTGGTCGCATATATCTCATCATTGTTTTATCTTTATTTTGAGACATGTATATGTATCGGGTTGAGATGATAGCGAAGAAGAAGTTAAATAATCATTCATATCAAAGAGTGTGTGTGTGTGTGGGGGGGCATTTTGATGATTAAAAAATGTTTTAATAAATATTGATGTATTTTGCAAAGGTCTTCCACGTTCGATCGATATCCATAAATCACAGTAAAGAAATAGCATTACACTTTATTTGCAGTAATTAAAATAAGTAGGTCAAAAACTTGAATCAATATTTTTAAAGATGTCAAAATTTCTATCTATCATCTGCATTGTGAAGCATGTATAATATTTAACGTTGAGTTAATTCACTTCATTATATATACACTCAAGGGTCAAAAGTATTTCTGCACTGCTAATTTTTGCCATTTCCCTGTATGGACTCCTGTAATCATATGGGTATTATTGTCAACAAAAATTGTTATTTATCAGACCTGATAAATACTGTCTGCAGACAGAAAAGGAAGAAATTCTTACGGATAATGGATCCCTCTACCTTAACCCATTAGCCTTAGTTCATCTTTATAAATCTGTCGTCTTGCCTTCCGTGTTGTACGGCTGTGAACTCTGGAATAATTTGTCAGCAACTGATTCTCAACGTGTTCATTGTCTTTCAACATTCCCTATGTAAATCCACACATGCAAGCTTCCACGTCAAACGAAATTCGATATCTGCGAAAGCCTTTTCAACGTCCTCCGTCTCAATGTTAAAATAGACGTAAAAAACTGCTGTTCTTTGATGACTATGTGGTGTAAACTGTGACGTCTTGCCAAAGAAATTGTTTTGGTCAGGTTATTTTTCTTTTTGTTGTTGTAAATCTTGGAAACTGCCAGCGAGGATTTGTTCCAGATATCCTTAACTTACTGTGTGTATATGATCTTGAATTCTTGTACGAGTCACAGGTGCTTGTGGACAGGACTTCCGGTACCCCCCTTCTTTTATTTTTAAATGTTCAATTCCTTGGGTATTTCGGACGTATTTTTGATAAAATATGTAACTTCAGAGTGGATCTATTTCAATGGAATACACAAATCTCGCATAGAAACCGTTTTTAAAAATGTCATATCACCGATCATGATCGGTTTCTATGCGAGATTTGTGTATTCCATTGAAATAGATCCACTCTGAAGTTACATATTTTATCAAAAATACGTCCGAAATACCCAAGGAATTGAACATTTAAAAATAAAAGAAGGGGGTACCGGAAGTCCTGTCCACAAGCACCTGTGGTACGAGTGGGTAGCCAATGGCTTCTTCCCTTCCAGATCATCTTAGAGGAACATTGTGAGACCCATAACCAACAGAAAACAGATTTCTCGCAGTCTTCAGTGAGAGGGATCCATCTTTTCTGGCGAACTCCTGAGAACTGTTAAGAGATCCGCCTGTACAAACTTCTCTTTGATTGTCCGCAAGATTTCATGGATATCTGTCGCATCTAGTGACATTTTTGCTCATGTCGCCTGTTCTTGCGTGATCACATGCGGTATCCGTGACAACTAGTGGAGTGACATAGTCTATAGTTTCTTAACATGGAGAGTTTCTGCATCGAACTGTCTGCTGAACTACACATGTGATCTCATCGATGAATTATATTATTCTGTTAGGTCGCTCTCCAAGAGCAAAGATAGATGCAGATGATGTTGAAGTTCTCAAATCTAGAAACTATCACCTTTTACCCATTACTACCGCGTCATGCATCAACATATGCCAGTAAGGAGCAACTAATTGCCAGCTCATGTCTTGTGTCTTAATTATTAAATAATAGTGATATTTCGTCGAAGGTAGTGGGACCTCCAGGGATATCCCCCAAACATCTTTGAACATTCTTCCTGTATGCGCTAATAGCTGTTTTCAATATACTGATAAAATTTCACATCAAATGTATCCTCTTCTGAAGAGGTATAAATCTGTTCGAAGCTACAAAAGCTTCTATTACACACTCAGGATCGTTATAGATATGGCCGTTCTCCTCGGGGATTTCGGGACAAGATTCTCTTTTTCTGCTTTATCATAAGCTTCCAGAATAGACGGGTGTCACATTCAGCTGCAGAATCAAGATCATGGTAGACGTCTTTCATGTATCGCTTGTTCTCCATGTTAAGGGTATTACGGAATTGTCGCTTTCCTTGCTTCTAATTACTGTTGGAGTCGTGGATCACCCCTTTGGTCTCCCTTCTGCAATCCAAATGCGGCGTAGCCTGCGCTCATTGGAATAAAAAGTTGTGTTTTTTTTGGTTGACCTTTTTGGTCCAGCCCTGACGTGTATGAGGGTTGAAGCCTGGATGCGGTATAGTATTTTGGCAGAGTCTAAAAGAAGACTAAAAGAAGACATACTATATCATTGGAGAATACATTGGTATCAGACACAGACAGGAGATTACGCTGCATTAAGTCTTCGGTGACCTGGTCGAGGTGAGTCTTTCTGTCTTGTAATTCACAATAGCATCAGAAGTTGCCTTATGTCATGCTGGTAATTGTGAATTAGGCCACACCAATTTGTAAAATAGTTCTTCGGATTTTCAAACAAAAAAAGTGAGGCGAGAGGGCGAAATTATTTTACAAATATTATTTTTAATTTTGGAGATAAAAATTATGAGGCGAGCGAATACAAGAAATATAAATATTTTTAATTGAATTAAGTGTGATTTTAAAAAGCGGGCGCCTAAAAATAAAGATCTAAAATCATCAGATATCATTTGTTTACCACATAAACTTAATATTTTTCAACTTTGTTGATATAGTTTACAATAAATAAGAAGTATTTCAGGTTTCAAAGACTATTTTCTTTATACCTAATACATGTTCTTTGCAACATTAACTGATAAGGTCTTTTTGAAGCATTTTATTTAAGTTTCATTTCTACAAACTTTCGATTCAGAGATATGCATATTGCTAGGGACACATCAAGTTTTGGCATTCATTGCAAATGCAATATCCATTGCATCGCTTTGAGCATTTTCTTGAATTTTGATATGACATCACCAAACCTTTTGTGAATTTGTCGTTAACTGTCGGTCCGGTTTAAAATAGTCATCGATCAGTACCCCTTGCTTGTTGTAAGAGGCGAATAAATGGGACGGTCCTTCAGATAGGACTGCAAAAAACTGAGATCCTTGTCACAGCAGGTTTGGCACGATAAAGATCCCTCAGTTCCATAAGCGCTGAGCATAGGCCTAAATTTTGCAGCCCTTCACCGGCAATGGTAACGTCTTCATGTGAGTGAAATATTCTCAAGAGAGACTTCAGTCAATATATAGGCTAATCAAACAATCAAGCATATGCTATCAATGTTCTCTAAATAGTGGCATCGAATAGCGCTTCAAAAGTTTCATCGGCTTCCAGTTCGATTCCAGCATAACGAACAACTTCCAATCCAGTGTTATGAAGTATCGTACATATTAAGATAGACACCATGAATAACTTAACCGTATTACACTGTTAGGAAATCTCTCGAGAGCCCGCACTTCTGTCATTTGTCAGCATATACATCAAAGTTATTTGTGCGCTTGTTGTAAAAACTAAAAAAAATATTTACGGATATTTTTGAACACGCGGGCGGATATTATTTTTTGATAATATTATAATTTGGATTTGTTACAAATAGAAGCGGCGAATCTGACGAACTAGATTACAAATTGGCATGGCCTTACACAGGAGTAAAGAATATTGTGAACATTTACGGTCTAAATCTGCCAGTACGGACAGGTGATCTGAAGTAATAGACAATGAACCCTCTTCATATATTTTGTACAAACTTGTCTATTACGCATTTGTTAAATAAAATATAGTCAAGCACAGCGGACTTAGGAATAAGGAGAATTTTTCACCTGTAACATCAAAGTCAACAGTGGGTACACCAACACCACATCGTTTAATAAACTCAGAGAAAACAAATTGTGCTTCGCAACGTTTGTGTGAAGCGAACTCATATAGCTACTGTTAATATCACTTGCTATTAACACATTACCGTATTGTTTGAAGATGGAGATAAATAATTCATGTTTTGCCTTTTTTTCATTTCCTTTATTATAGTCTTAGTTTTTCACATGACCATTAGTATAAGTATAGTTAACTGAGTCGAGATGCACTCCCTATATGGCTATACAGAAGTTTGTCAGTGGCAGAATACATGTACATAATTTCTATTCCTCTCGATCATGAACAATAACATGGTAGCACATAACCTAGATAATAGAAAACATCGGAGTTGGCATTATGAACTACAGAAGGAAAAAGAAGATTATGATTTTTTTAAAATTTAAAAACCTTATTTGAATAATTCAATCATATATTGTGTAAATCTCTAGCATCTATTTTCAATTAGGCAAAGAAAAACTTGATTCAGTCAAAAAGCCCAAGACAGGAGGAGGTCCACCCCTCCCATCACTAACACCTGGGGAAGATACTTTTCTGAACTTGTCAGTAGGCCAACCAAATGTCCATGGTTTAAATGGAGGTGTTGATACTGATGGTACATATACATGTAGAATCACTATTCAATCTCAGACTTTTAACCTTGAAGTTATCCAAATTTGAAAGGTATATTTGTATTCACCTGAGGATGGATGTTAAAATCCAGAAAGCGCTAGTGATTTGAATATATATGATTTGTTGTATGTACTGATATTGTGATATTGTTGATTATAGAGCAGCAGATTACCAACTCCATTCAAAATGAAAACAATACTTTCTGGTGAAAAGCGGTATCTTTGGAAGATTTCGTCCTCCTCCAGACTCTCAAGGGGATTACTAAGGTCCCGAAATACCCGAGGTCGTCTTAAAATGCGCTGATTTTGTCTCCTCTGACGTCTGCGTCTGATCATAGCAGCCATTTTTAATGCTTGAGAACGTTCTTAAGTCTGCATTTTTGTAGACTCAAATATTTGAGAATAAAACTGATTTTGAGAATTTTTTTTGTGCTCAACTTTTTTATGACGGCCGCTGAGTCTGAGAATGGGGAAGTTGAGAACATTCTCAGACTTGAGAATATTCTCAGACTTAAGTATGTTTTATGACGGCGGGGCCAGTGTAAAGCACATTTCAAGCTTGAAACGAAAGCAAAAATAGTTCATGTTTTATATTTGAAACAGATTTGATGTTGGAAGGCTTGTATATTATAGTGAGAAATGTTTGGTGCGCCAAACTTTCAGTGTTATGAAGCGGTAATCATTTTCACTATTGTATTATTGTAATGTTGTATTATGCTGTGTTTTAATAAAGATAAAAAGGTTTCACTGGTTGGGAAGAATTCTTTCTCATGCTTGAAAGTTAGTGGCCGAATCAGATGAAAAATATATAGGACATATTAGTATTACATCCACTAAATGAAAGGAAAAGATGATGATTACAACTTTTATGGTACATCTTGTGACCAGTCGTGTATAGAAATACTATATTACATTTTCAATCTAATGCAATATATAGGATTCACTTGTTCGGGGGGGGGGGGGGGGGGTAATTGGTCTATTGCGAGAGCTGATAGTTCTGCAGCTTTTTCAGGGCATTCCGGCATGGAAATGCAAAAGACAGGTACATCAATCGTATGGTCGTACAACCAGTCGTTATAGATCTTCAGTAGTCGTGAACTTCATCTGGAGATTGCACAACCAGTCACACCATCAATCGCCGAGTATTGCTATTAGTGGTAGGTATTGGGTCCAGCTATCGTACACGATTGGTGGTGCAGCCTTACACGACTGTTAGAGCGACTTGTCTGTCTGGTTAGCATACTAAATGTATAGAATATGAAAACAAGTACTTAAACTTTTAGTAACTGATTTAGAACGTCTTGGAGATCTGAAAATGCTTATTTTAGAAGGAATTAGCCCCCATTTTGGCCAATTTTTAGAAAATGATTAGCTGGACAACACAATGAATTTCTTTAATTATGGCGCGTTTGTTAGTTTATCTGTACATGTACCGTATCACCATTTTGATTCATTGATTTAAACAGAGGTTCGCAAATTTATGGGAATCCATGAAAGATATCTGTTTCAGTATTGTAGCCCTTTCATCCTTCATGTCTCCATTTAAAAAAAAAAAAAAAAAATTGTAAATAGCTTTCTTTCCAGCGAAGGTTTTTTTCTTCGCAGTTTACGTTTACGGGACTCTTTAATTGTGTACATAGAACAACCGTATACTACAAAGAACAAAGAGAAGCAACTCCTACTATTATAATATATGTCCAAGGTACAATGTAATCCTACCAGCTGTCAGAACATATCAGGTTAGAAGGCCTTTTGCCATGTTGATAGGAGTGCATGTATTATTCTAGTTTAAAAATCAAACTTTAAAAAAAAATAATCTGCTTTTCATTATTTTTGTAATCAATTTGAATTGGCATTAGGTATTATGGCTTTAGCACGTACATAACTAATAATTCTCGAAAACGAAAGTAGCTTGAGACGTCATAGATTAATTTGCATTTGCTCCCTAAGATTAATCGGAGAAATATATGGGCCAGTGTATGGAATTGTCATGTGAAAGATCTTAGTATCTCTTTAGGAAAGTGGATCCATCCGTTTACAAGTACGATTAACTGAAATCGTATTAAATCTTAAATCAACTAAATAATTAATAATGCCCGAATCAGACTGAAAAGTGACATTCTTATCAGATTATCATCTGACTTTCATTTAAATCTCCTGTTGTCATGAAATACCTGAACATCATTGGTATATCTAGTTAACGTTATCATTTGTATGTGTATGGACAGTACACATAGAATATTGTGGCATATTATAATATACACACTACCTGGATTAGCTGCAGAACTGTAGCTCTCTGAAAAAATATATTGACGGAACAGTTTTATTTGTATTACTAACTTTATTGATGTAGACTGAAATTTTGACTTACAATTTTGCTATACAAAAACCCCCCCAAAAACAAACAAACAAAAAAAAAAACCAAAAAAAAAAAAAACCCAGCCAAAAGTATGGAGTAATGGTCATTAAACAAGGCCTATTTTTAATATAAAGTATAAATCTTCAAGGTGAATGATAATAAGTTAGATATATTCATATTCCTCAAGTTTATTTCTATAAGAATCAAAACCTAATTTTGTCATATTTTATGTGATAACACCCCTTTCCTCATACACTGGCTCTGACATAATCTCTTGTACTTACATGTAGGTACTAGCTGACATTGATTGTCGTAGGTTGTGAGAAGTCGAAACCATGT
>NC_079166.1:65800414-65820414 GCF_947568905.1 Ostrea edulis | reverse complement strand
TTTCTTCCAACGTGCGGAATCCAAAATTCTCCCATATTGGAGAGAAATGGTTGCAGAAGAAAAAATTATTCAGCAGCACTGTTGACACTATGTACGTTTCCATTACCAGAAGCCATATATACAACATAATTTTAAAACCAAACTGGGCGGTTCAAATTAATCAGGACCGAGGATACCGAACTGAGGTATGGTGTAAAGTATCGTGAATCGAACCGTAGCATAATATTATGTAACCGTGCTATACCGTCTCTTAGTTAATCATTGCACCCTTTATGTTCTCCCTTCCTGTTAAAATAAGAATTGCTCAATTACTAAACCAAGCTCGACACAAAGTAATCTAAGTTGCAAGGGATGTGTGTAAATGGAGAGACGTCGCCTCTGCAAGTGCATGAAAGGATGACAACACTTAACTAACGGAAATTATTTGGGATGTCGAGAAATGTTTTTTGAACCAATGTGCTAAAAATGATTCCCTTGAAAACTAGATACAAGTTATTCAAATAATTCCTTTTATTAGAATTAATTTTCATTCAAACTGACAGTGGATTCTTGGGTTTTGTGGTGCCACAGTTGGGGTTACAAAGATAACATTAATGTAACTATATATATACATGTGGCTAGTGTGATTTCTGTCACAATAACTGGTCCAAAATTTGAAAGTTTATTCTTAATTCCATCATATCTAGAATGAGTGCCTTGAACGAACCCATTTTTGCTTTCCTTTCTAGAGAGAAGGGAATTGTGGGTTTAAGAGAGCACTACTCCCAAAACCACGAAGATTTAAAGATAGACAGAATTATATTTGTGGCATCAGCCATAAGTTCACTTCCAACATGTCTAATGGAGGCAGTCAGAAACACAGCTCGTAAAGAGGGCAGAGGTAAAGACAGTCATTGTTCTAACGCATGGGTAATCTTTTTGTTGATTTCCTCTTTGAATTATGACAAAATGCTGCATAACATCATTATTAGTCCTATTGTGGTTTTCTTTCATTCAAATATTGTTTGTATTTTCAGTAATTCCAGTCTTCGGGGTTTTGACACACAGAGATGAAGTGGACACAGGTGATGTAGAATACATGAAGTTGGAGACAGAATTTCGACATGGCCTCGGACTTCCTGAGAACCGCTTCCTGCTCTGTACGACATACTGTGACGGTTACGATAGATATGTTGGTAAAAGCCGCCTTGATCATAAACATCCAGGATTGGACATCCCTATTCTCAAATTCATGAGACAGGTGCGTGTGTATAAATCAGGGGCCCGATTTACAAAAAAACTTACGACAAAGTTACAAGTCTTAAATTGTATAGCACAGTTATTAGTTTCAATGAAGGAATTGAAACGTTTCTAAAACTTAATTTTCAACATTATGTTTTCACTATTTTACAATGGAGTGAATCATCTTTCAATAAACGGGATCATTCCTGTATGTAAAATTGGTCGTAAGTCGTAAGTTCTTTTGTAAAATGCACCCCAGGTTCATGAGAAAGGTGTGTTTGTATAAATTAGGCTCATTAAAACAATTTTGTAAATTAGGTTCATGAGACTGTTGAGTACAGTCCCTGAAATGTTCTACTTAACCATTTTTCCATTCGCTCACCGTGTGTCCTCCATGCATGCATGGTTCGCTCTCTGTTTACAATTTTGTGAAAGGTTCATGAGAGAAATGTGTTTGTAGAAATCAGGTTCATGAGAGAAATGTGTTTGTAGAAATCAGGTTCATGAGAGAAATGTGTTTGTAGAAATCAGGTTCATGAGAGAAATGTTTGTGTATACACATACATATTTTACATTTTTACTTACAATATGCATTTTTAATGGTGTACAAATTGAATTTGTGAAGCAGGCTAGACTATTAGGTGTTTATATAGATAATACTTTATCATGGGGTGTACATGTGGAGTTTATTTGAAAGAAAATTGTAAGAAAACTTGCTGTACTTAAGAGAGTGAGTTATTTTATGCCACCAAATGCACTTATCAAGGTTTTTACTTGTATTGTTTTCCCACATTTTACTTACTGCTGTACTGTCTGGTGTAACATACAAAATCAACTATATTTAGAAAAAAAATTAAAGCTGCAAAAGAGGGCAGCAAGAATACTTTTAAATATTCGAGATATCAGGACCTCTACTGGCTTTTTATTTTCTTGTTTGAACTGATGCCAATTAAGGATTATTTTATGTTTAGAAAGGTTGTCTTTCTGTTCAAAGTTTTAAATAATCATAAATGTCAAATTACCTAAACGTGTTTAAATATACAAGAGATGTGAGTTGCCGCCAAACCAGGTCGAATGATTATATGTCTAACTTATTATAATTACCAAGAGCTAAAACTGAAAATTTTAAACGTTCATACAGCTACTCTTCTGCATTCCTTTGGAACAAACTGTCTCAAAATGTTAGAAGCTCTGGTTCGGTTGGCATTTTTAAAACTGTGTATTTGATGGAATATTTTCATAGAAGTAGCACCTAAACATCGTGCTTTCCTCTTTTTTGTTCAGGTATGCCAAATGTAGTTGTGATATGGCACTGTGTGTGTGTGTTATGCTATTCTTTCTTCTTTCCTTTTATGTCATGTATTCATATTTAGGTAATAATTTTATCACTAATTAGGTGTGTCTTATGCTATATTTTTTCCCCTTTTTCTTTTATATCGTATTCATGTTTAGATACTAATTTTAGATGTTAATTTTATGTTTGTGTATATGTTTTAATGCAGGACCACAATAGAAACTAGCTATATGCTAATTTGTGTTATCCTGGATAAATAAAGGCTGCAGGAAAACTATCTCGCAGTAAACAAACGGCTCTATATGGCGTTCGTGGACCTCGAAAAGGCATTTGACCGTGTCCCTCGGAAGGTGATCTGGCGGGCACTGTGAAAACTTGGTGTGGAAGAGTGGATTGTGCGTCTGGTGCAGGGGATGTGTGCCAATGCCCGTAGCTGTGTTCGCGTTGGTGATGACTACAGTGAGGAGTTTGCTGTGAAAGTCGGAGTCCATCAGGGGTCAGTACTCAGCCCTCTGCTTTTCATCATCGTACTCGAGGCTCTTTCACGCGAATTTCGCACAGGTGTTCCCTGGGAGGATCTGTATGCAGATGAACTGGTTATCATTACTGACTCGTTGGATGAATTTGTCAAGAGGCTTCTGACTTGGAAAGAAGCTATGGAAAGGAGAGGATGAGAGTGAATGCGGGCAAAACCAAGATCATGATCTGCGGTACGGGTCTTGACCTACATTGTACTTCAGGACTCGGGCAGCTTCCCATGTGCTGTCTGTCGTACAGGCGTAGGCAGCAATAGTATTTTCTGCAATGGCTGCAAGCACTGAGTGCGCAAGAAATGCAGTGGGCTCATGCACCTGTTTGTGGACCCTGACTTAAGATGTTCAAGATGCAGAGGAACGGCTCGCCCTATTGACGGCAGGCCGCAGAGTGATATCCAGGTTGGTCTAGACAAATTGGAGGTTGTAGGCTCCTTCTGCTACCTTGGAGACATGTTTTCCGCAGCTGGTGGTTGTGACCTTGCAACCACTACGCGTGTGAAGACCGCTTGGAAGAAGTTCAGGGAGCTGCTACCAGTCCTGACATCGCGCCACCTGTCGTATAAGACCCGTGGTCGAGTGTATAACACCTGCGTACGGAGCGCTATGCTCTATGCCAGTGAGACCTGCTATGCTCTATGCCAGTGAGACCTGGGCACTGACCAAGCCAAATCTTCATCGCCTACTATGCAATGACAGGGCCATGATACACTGTAAGACAGATCTGTAACATCAAGCCTGAAGATATGGCCACTGTAGGTTCATTTGTATTGCTGGGGCGGCTTGGCATCGATGACCTCGATCTCATCTTAAGGGAAAGGAGACTCCGCTGGTATGGCCACGTTGTCAGATCCAGCAGTGCAGTCAAGTGCGCTCTAAACATACAAGTTCCTGGGAGACGTAGAGTTGGTCGGCCAATGCTATCTTGGAGAGAGCTGACGGAGAAAGATCGTAGAGAATGGAAGCTCTCTACTGCCGACCCTCAAGACCGTAAAGAATGGAAATCTGAGGTGAGATCTGCCATTCGTGCAGCTAGCCAGATACCTGGAAGGGGACCCACTAGTGTGGACACTACCTGTAATTCTGCACGGAAATAAAAAGGAACCGACAACAACAACATATTATTTTTATTATTATACATGTAAATCAGGTTCACGAGAGAAATGTGTGTGTATTAATCAGGTTCACGAGAGAAATGTGTGTGTATATCAGGTTGATGAGAGAAATGTGTGTGTGTGTAAGTCAGGTTGATGAGAGTAATATGTGTATAAATCAGGTTGATGAGAGTAATATGTGTATAAATCAGGTTGATGAGAGAAATGTGTTTGTAGAAATCAGGTTCATGAGAGAAATATTTGTGTGTAAATCAGGTTCATGTGATGGAAGTGTGTGTTGAAATCCAGGCTGTGGCCTTACTGTCTCATTTAATCAAGTCAGGCTGTAAGTCCTTTTTATCTGCCTATAAATCCTATTTTTCATTCTAGAAAGATTAATATTCTGGCTCTACAAACTAAATGTATAAATAGCTGATTTTTTGTTTTGTTATGATTTTGTTTGATAACAATCTCCATTGCTTGGATTTAGGTTTGTGACACAGCTTCAAGAGTAATCAAAGACAGAGCTAGCTACAACGAGGAGAGACAAGCACCCTCCTCTACAACCAAACCACCAGCAGACGACACCAAACCACCAGCAGACGACAGACAAACAAAAGAGTCCGAAGTCAGGCGTATAAAACTGAGGAATATGTTTCTGAAAGGCGTGATTATTGCAGTTTTTGCTTGGCTTATTCTGCTGTTGTCATCATACAGCGACATGGATGTCGTCAACAGTTGCTCCCAGCGTTGGTCAAGATACAATGGACAGCCTTCCTTGATGAAGTGGAGAATCGTTATTTGTGTTTTCATTGGGGCATGCTCCATTTTTGTAGATTATATGTTTGACAAGTACTCCCAATAAAACAGAATACCGGTGAATTAAGGAGATTTTAATTAGTTGATTTATGCTAGTGAAAATTGTTTATAATTATACCAGTATTTTGACTAATGACACCAAATGTCTCAAATTTATTTGAATAACAATGCTGCCTAGGCTACTTGCTTGTAACATGTACATATGTAGAGGGGTCAGATGTAACATTTTCTCATATTATAACCAATGGAATAGTTGTTATTCTTAATTACGTCATTCAGACAGTGATATCTTTCCGTATATATTGTGTTTGTGGAGGTATGGAGGTAAATGGGTTCATGTTTTGTGGATTGATTGATTGATTGTATATTGCTTAACATCCCTCTCAATTTTTTTCCACTCATATGGAGACGTCACCATTGCCGGTGAAGGGCTGCAAAATTTAAACTTATGCTCAGCGCTTATGTCCTTTGAGTAGGGAGGGATCTTTATCGTGCCACACCTGCTGTGACATGGGACCTCGGTTTTTGCGATCTCATTTAAAGGACTGCCCCATTTAGTCACCTCTTACAACAAGGAGGTATTGAGGACCTATTTTAACCCGGATCCTTACGAGACCATGCATGCGTTGTGGTATAGAGGTAAATGGGTTCATGCTTTGTTGAAGTATAAAGGTAAAAGGGTTCATGCTTTGTGGAGGTATAGCAGTAAATGGGTTTGTATTTTGTTGAGATATGCGGGGTAATTATTATACTGACATATCAGAATTTTGTACAATTTTAAAGGGCAATTTTAACTTGATGAAATTACTAGTGTGGCAGTGTGAAAATTTTGTAAATAACTTCTACATTTTCTGATTAAAAGGAATTGAATTTGCAATTGATAAGATTGTATAACATAGTTATACTAAAACATGCCAAAACAATGACAAGCAGCTTTGATTTTATTTAATTTCCAATTTGATGTAATTAGTATTTTCCCGCCAAAAGTTTGATGAGCCTTTGGCGCATTTTATAGTCATGTGACTTTAGACCAGGGTTGGATTTTTTCATATTGTCCAGTGGATTTGAAGTGTTCAGACGTTAGTTTTAGTTATAATTGGAGCTATTTTGTGATCAGGGTATGTTGGGTTTTTCTTTATTTTTATGGAAGCAATAGTATCGCAGTTGGCGCTCTTAATTATATTGCTAATCTAACAAAGTGCATGTTTAACTTTTATTGCAGTTGCACCAAAGAAGCTTTGATTTATAGATTACATCTTTGCATTTGATAAATATCAAGTTAAAAGTCCATAACTTTGGGCATTTCAATTTATACTATTTATTGTGCCATTAACTGTGCAAGATAATGGATTTACATGAATGAAATATAAACACGAACTTTTAACAAGGATTTACGCTGTTGTTGTATTTCTTATCAACGCATCGTGAGTTACACTAGTTCTTTTAAAAATAGAATGCATATCAAATATGACTGTTTCATCATTTATAGGTGTACTAGTACTGTCCGTTTCAACACTTTAGCTCACCAGAGGTCAAGTGAGCTCTTCTGATAACTTTTTGTCTGTCATCTGTGCCGTAAACTTTTCACATTTTCATTTCTCCAGAACCACTGGGCCAATTCAATCAAATTTGGTATACACTATCCCTGGGTGAAGAGGATGCGAGTTTGTTCAGTTGAAAGGTCATGCCTCCTTCAAAGGGGAAATGATCACGAAAATGCAAAAATAGGGTGCGGTCATTTCAAAATCTTCTCAAGAACCACTGGGCCAGAAAAGTTGAAATTTACGTGAAAGCTTCCAGACATCGTGCAGATTCACGTTTGTTAAATCATGCCCCCCGGGTTCTATGATTGTGTACAGTGTCTATACCCCTCGCACCATACTGTGATGGGGTTTGGGTGGTGCGGATTTAGCCCAAATTAGAGAAAATCAAAGCATGAAAGGGACACCTGCCCAAAGCATGTTTTATGCACCAGTATATGTATGTATGGATGTCATGTAATTTAGGGTCCTGATTTATCAACTACATACGAAAAACAAGTATTCACACAAAAGAGAAATATGATTTTTCAAGTCTGTCATAATCTGACTTCGATGTATACCCCCTGACACATGTTTCAGACCCTCCCCCTTAAAAAAAAACAACTGTACCCCGCCACCTTACTAAATAATATCGACTAGTTCTACATTTTGTTTAAAATTGAACAGGCACACATGTACAGTTTTAATCCAAAAATACTAACAAATGCTGAAGAAATAATCACGGTTAAGGATATCATTACCAAATATGGAGCAAAGTTCAGGTGCTTTTTCAGCTGTGATGTTTATAAATAACTTGCAGGTCAATAATACTTATATTCTGTGTACTTGAAAGTACATTGTACATATGTATATACATGTATATATTTTTAGAAATACAGAAAAATATAAATATAGCTAACATAATGTCTTCCTCTGATTTGTCAAACTGGAGGTAAAGGTAGCAACACTGCAGCAAAAAAATATATTCACCCGTTGACGAGGATTATGCATTTTTTCTGGCTTGGGGTAATTTATGGAGTGGAGTGGAGTGGAGTCGTGGAGTGGAGTCAATGAATAAAATATTCATGTTTATCATGTATGAAATATACATTTACAAACCACACCACAGGACTTTGATATAGAAATGCCTAACAAATAAAATAAAAGAACATGCATTACTGAATTACTCTCATTTGGACCTATATATATACACAAGTTGGGAACGGGGGATGGTGCTGAATCAACACATTTCAAATAATTATTTTTATAATGAACTTTAATGTGAAAATTTAAAATGTTGAAAGATTTATAATTCTAAGGGGTCATCCATAATTGTCAACCATTTTCCAAAGTGTGCAAAAAGCACGCTCGGGGGGAGGGAGGTAAAAATCGACAATTTTACCGTACGCTCTTTTCTTTCTTTCTCTTGGTAGTTTTAGACAGGTCAAACTTATAAACTGAATAAAGCATCAACGTTCTGGACAATGATTTATTACTATTTATTCCAGTACCTTACAAAACAGGGGAAAAAAGTTGCTATGTAACACCGTAACAGTCCTGGACCTTATAAATTTTCAATTATGAACAAAATACTAGAACCAATACCCGAGAGCATTTAAAGCAAACTCATAGTTTGTTTGAAAACTGAATCTGAAACCTCAGTTTGAAAAAAAAATACAAATATGAAACTATTAAAAATAAAATATTCAGTCACCCGAGTCAACATAACCAGGTAGTTTATACTTGTTAAAAATAAATTACAGCATGTACAGGGGATGGATAAATATACATGTAGCAATATTTGCTTGTTTCCGTATCCTTATGTTGTATTTTTATATAATTTATGGTTGTAATATATATGTTGGTTATGAATAAAATATTGAGTATTAAAGGTAAACTAATAAAATTACAGAAAGTGATTGCATTTTGGTGCAGTAAATGATTTTACCTAATGAATTTGCATATCAAACACATGTATGAAAACCAAATTGAAAAAAATATATAAATTCAAGTTTCTACTATCTAGAATCCTTCTATACATGTTTTTTTTTTAAAATTCATTCCCTATTTAACAAGAGAAAAAAAGCATTTTTAATACTCCACTGTTAATGCTGATAGTTTGTCTTAATAAGTTTATAAATGCACATTTAAAATACAAAAGTGTAATGCCTATAAAAAAAAAAAGACGACAAGATAAGACAGACACATCTTTATTTTTTTCTATAAAAACAAAAATCTATTATGTACACAAGATTTGCACATTTATAAAACATTATATCATTCATATATAACAAGAAATAGGGGTACCAATATTAAAGAACTCATTATTTGAACTAAATTGCTCATTAACTTGATTGTCGATCTTCTTGTTGGGAATTTGAAAATGGGTGATGTACACTTTTTGACGGGGGTGGGTGGGTGGGGGGTCTCAAAAAGTGTGCTTTTTGCACACTTTGGAAAATGGTTGACAATTATGGATGACCCCTAACCAATTATCCAATTTTTATATCAGCAGTGTATGTTGACAGCATCCTGTCCTCATTTTCTTTCATTATATTCCACACAATAAGGTAAACTAATGTGCATCCAATTAAATGTTATGAAAAAAACCCACATACTTAATGCACTTTATTTTTATCTCAGAATTTGCTTACCCCCCCCCCCCCCACCCCCCACCCCCCCAATAAATAAATAAATACCTAACTAGCCAAACAAACAAGAAAAATTGAAGAAGAAAAACATTCATGTAATGTCTTACACTGCTGTGGAGAGAGGCTAAAACCCTCCCATTTTAATCTGTTTCATGTGCTACCCAGTAAAATACTAGATTTACTCCTGTCAATTGATCAATAATATTGATAGCTTATATCAATCTATAATTGATAAAAAAAAATCCTCAGCTATTTTGATAAAAACACATATAGGAAATGCCATTGCTAAGGCCATGCATTACACAGTGTTAAAATGTCATGAAGTGATTATCTGGCATTGCAGGTCATAAATTTGACCTCATTCTTGGTGCTTGTGACAGGAAAATTTTCCTTCCACCTAAGGGAATGAAGGGGCTTTGACAGATGTGTGTGCAACTAAAGTAGAACAAACTCCAGTACACCTATTTGTACCGGATGAGGGTGTTGAGTTACATTATTCTAAAATAAAGAGTGACAGTTGGAGGAGAGATAAGTTATGAAGCACAGAGACTCCAGCACTCCATGAATCCACGACTCCACTCCACTCGACCCTGATTTACAAATGAAAGAAAGCATTTGTAACCAGATGACCCCAAGAATCTTGTTATATACCCATTATGATATTATTCATACATTAAGTATTTGAATATATTCTGATGATTGTTCTAAACATGTGCTTAAACTTCATGTAGTCGAGTGATGCAGGCCCGTGGAACATAATATCGTTAAGTAGTCATAACTAATGAAATAGAATGGTGTAATATGATGGCATACTATAAAACCTGGCCTGGCCCCATTGGCCTGGCCTGGCCTCAAAGTTGGCCTGGCCCCAATTTTGGCCTCTAATTATGCTCCATTCCAAATTTTGGCCTGGCCTCAAAACTTGGCCTGGCCTCACATTTGGCCTCTAATAAAATTTTTGGCCTCAACCAAAAAAAATTTTTTTATTCAAAATTTTGATTGATTTGATTGATTTATTATTGGTTTTAGTTTTTCAAAGTCATAGCACATAAATGATATGTTTCTGTTGTTTTGTAAATGTGCACTTTGAAATAATCATGAACTACCACCAATCTGATTGATTTTATTGATTATCTTTTGATCAGTGTATTGAATAAATCATTTTCTTTTCCCTTCATATTTGTATGTACTAGTACACAACAAAACCGATTGCACAACTAATGAAACAATTGGCATATTGATTTTGTTTCAGAATTATGATTAATTTCATTGATTTATTATTGGTGTTAGTTTTTCAAAGTTGTAGAAATAAAATGATATATGTACATTAGAATAAACATGAAATACTACCAATCTGATTGATTTTATTGATTATCTATTGGTTAGTTTATTGACAAAATCATTTGCTTTTCCCTTCCTAACTTCTGTACTAGTACACCAAAAAGTATACTGATGAAATGATTGATTTATTGATATATTTTGTATTCAATAGAATTCAATTTGATATCAATTTACATATTATGAAAGTGTTACAATTGTGTTGTCATTATAATGAGCAGCGCACATTCAGAACAGAGCATGTGGTCTTAATGTTTTCAATGTGCAGATTCCACGCATTTAGTGTTACTTGTTTAATTTCCAATGCATGATAAATGACATTTAAAAAAAAAAATCAAAATAAACATAGTGAAGTGTTTGCTAGGATAATGATAATAGTCAATGATCTAAGGATTTTAGATTTGTATTTTAGTCTTCATTTATCTATACTTTACGTAGAATGAACAATGTTGATTAAAACGGATATGATGTATTATAAATATTTCTTTCTTGATTTCATAATTCAGTTTCAATATTCATTGCAAAAGTGACAAGTTCCCATGCTCTGAAGGCCTTCCCTGTCAGGATAAAGGGAATATCTATCACCATATTAAAGAATGGTGATGAAAACTTTGCTGAAGTTGGAAGTTCCATTGTACAGAAACAATGGAGCAGTCCAACATTTGCAAATGGGGTGTGTTTGATACAACAGAAATATTTTAATTAGTAACTCATCTTATGATTGTGCCTAAACTAAACGCAGTATTAAGTCTTCCCCGGAAGACATGTGTCGCCTGCTAGTTCATTCTATATGTAATATATCACGTATAATGTTGAAAAAGTAAATTATTGAAATGGTTTTTGTCACTAAACAGGAAGTTGATAAGCGACAGATTCGAAAATGTCTTACACAATACAGTTGGCCACACTGATGCTCTGTGCCAAATATCAGGGAGTTGCCCCATGTGGTTCTTGAGAAAACTGTGACAGAAATTTTTTTGCTGTAAGAAATTCTAAGTCCCGGCAAACAGGAAGTTGATAAGCGACAGATTCGAAAATGTCTTACACAATACAGTTGGCCACAGTGATGCTCTGTGCCAAATATCAGGGAGTTGCCCCATGTGGTTCTTGAGAAAACTGTGACAGAAATTTTTTGTGACGACGACGACGCCAGACGACGACGCAGGACGACGCAAGACGACGGATAGTGATCCCTATATGTCGCCACTGCGTAACGCAGGCGACACAATAAGGTATACAAAATTGTCTGTCTGAATTTTCAAAATTGTGATTTTTTTTCTGGTTTTGTGATAAAGCAACAGTAAAACAGAACTAATTACAATTATTATATTGAATCTGTCCACCGGCCCTCTTCTTATTTCATATCAAAGCCTGCATTAGTTAATCCCAAAAAATCGTTTGTACCTCTATCTAATTACTGCAGCAGCTATATTAAGCAAATATCAGATACATGTAATGCTCATAATATTGTCTTATAAGGGAGAAAAAAAGTTAATGCATCTACAAATTCACAAAGAGTAGCTTTAATTTTGTTCTAAATGTTTTTAGACTGGTGCTGTAGAACTCTGTGTTAAATGAATGTTGTAAATGATCTGATATCCCACTACAGTACTAGTGTTACATGTTTAGTTCAAATAGTTTAAACAGATATGAACATCCTTAATTCATCAAAAGTTGTAGTTTCAATCTGTATGATTTATGGTAGTATTTTTATTCCTAGATATCAAACTCATTGTTCTTATCAATGAGAGTGACTAAGGCGGTACACTACATTGCAGTGTGTGAAGTGTGATGATTCATCATTAAACTAGTGTGAATTTGTTTTTTAAATTCATTATCAATAAGTGAAGTGGATCATTAGTAAAATGAGAGTTTTCAATGTCATATTTACAAAACAACACAAACATATCATTTATGTACAACAATTTTGAAAAATCAAAACCAATAATAAAACAATGAAATCAATCATAATTGGGAAAAATCAAGAAGCCAATCATTTCATTACTTCCGTATACGTTTTTGGTGTGTACTAGTACATATGTTAGGAAGGGGAAAAAAAAATGATCAATAAACTGATCAATAGATATTCGATAAAATCAATCAGATAGGTAGTAGTTCATGATTATTTTAAAGTGCACAGTTACAAAAGAACAGAAACATATCATTTATGTGCTATGACTTTGTAAAACTAAAACCAATAATAAATCAATGAATTCAATCAAAATTTTTAATAAAAAAAATTTTTTTTTTTGGTTGAGGCCAAAAATTTTTTTAGAGGCCAAATTTGAGGCCAGGCCAAAATTTGGGATGGAGCATAATTAGAGGCCAAAATTGGGGCCAGGCCAACTTTGAGGCCAGGCCAGGCCAATGGGGCCAGGCCAGGTTTTATAGTATGCCGTAAATTTTTGCATGTATTGGGAGCAAATTACATAAAGGTCACCATGTTTTATATGACCTTTTATGAGTAAACCTCCTGGCGATACCACGCAAACAACAGATGATACATGCTAGTACCTGCATCACCCGTATAGGGCTGACGATTTTGACAGTTTTGTTACTAAATACGATCACTGAATCAGCCGCATAAATTACGACGCAAATGTGTCACTGAAACTGGCAGATCACGCCACCATTTAATATATACGGTATACGATTGTATTAGTCATTGTCAGCTTTTGAGATTCAGAGATACACACCGAGAGATTATCATAGGATTAAATTTGGATTACGATTGTGATTTTGTTGAGAGAGAGAATATTTAGCTTTTCACATTTTGTGCTAAATACGAACCTGGAATTGTTGCTATGAAGTTCTTGTTGGTATAAAACTCTGGATATAAAATATTGTTAGAACACAACCGCAGTTTCAGACTTTGTTAGTCTTCCAAATAAACTCAAGTAAAAGGATTACAAGTGGTTTATTTTTGATGCCGTGACCAGGATAAAGGAAAGAATTGAAGACAAGGATTAAAGACAAGGAGACGAAGGCGATAATTTAGGTAGGTAACAGAGAGGATTTAAATAATGCATTAGATGAATTAACAAAAAGGATTTAAATAATGCATTAGATGAATTCACAGAGAGGATTTAAATAATGCATTAGATGAATTCACAGAGAGGATTTAAATAATGCATTAGATGAATTCACAGAGAGGATTTAAATAATGCATTAGATGAATTCACAGAGAGGATTTAAATAATGCATTAGATGAATTCACAGAGAGGATTGAAATAATGCATTAGATGAATTCACAGAGAGGATTGAAATAATGCATTAGATGAATTCACAGAGAGGATTGAAATAATGCATGAGATGAATTAACAGAGAGGATTTAAATAATGCATTAGATGAATTCACAGAGAGGATTGAAATAATGCATTAGATGAATTAACAGAGAGGATTTAGATAATGCATATGATGAATTAACAGAGAGGATTGAAATAATGCATTAGATGAATTAACAGAGATTTGGGCAATCTGCTTTAAGACAAGATAAACAAATGGGGGGAGGGGGAGGGGGGGTGGGTGGTACCCAACAGTCAGAGTCAAGTTCCCAGACTTTAACAAGGGCCCTAATAAACAACTAAGTTTTAATAGGGAAACCTAAGTACACATTCACTCTAGCTCGGTTTAGTTTTATACTGTTTAAAGTCCCTCGCGAGAATATTTTACCATTACCGGTGAAGGGCTGTGATTTTTAGGCCTGTGCTCGGCGCTTACGGCATTTGAGCAGGGAGGGGTCTTTATCGTGCCACACCTGCTTTGACACGGGACCTAGGTTTTTGCGGTCTCATCCGAAGGACCGTCCCAGTTAGTCGCCTCTTACGACAAGCAAGGAGTACTGCTGGGTGTCAGGGTGACGATGGCGGGGATTTGTTTTCTACCGCATTATCAATTACTCTATCATCAGTAGTAACACCGTTTGAAGGGAACCCCGGGGAATTGATGAATTAAGCAATGGGTCAATGTTCTCATACCGGGAAAAGAAAATCAGGAAATTCCCACTCTTGCGTAGATGGCTTGCAAAGGGTCAGTAGGAGATTTCATTAAGAGATATTTAAATGAAACAGAGACAAGCGAAAGTGTTCCGAGCTGGAAAGACTTAGAAAAAATACTTAAAAATAGAGATAGCAATGAAGGAACAAAACTTAAAAAAGAGACTATCTTTACGAAGCTTAGGTACCACTAAGCCATCAAATGAAACCGAGCAAAACATCCGGAGTAGATCTAATCAGGAAGACGAGGACAATCCTCCTATAAGAAGCCGTTAGGAGAACGTGAGGATAGACCTAACTATGGAATAAATTTTACAAATAATCCTAGTTCTTGAATTTAAAGATAGGAAAAAAGCGTTTCAAGACTTTAATACCGGTAGATACCGAAGCTGCGGTATCCTTGATTAGTGAGAAAATGTTTGATAGTCTCCCCTTTCGCCTCCGAATAAGTAGGAAAGATGTCCTTTTCTGCAAAGCTGCAAATAGAAACTCAGTAACCTCATTAGATTCAGTAGAATTGACCTTTAGAATCAGTGGACTTGATATGCCACAAAACTTTTACGTGACAGACGGACTCAACAGAAACAGGATAATTGAATGACGAGATGACGAGACACAGTGTTCGACCTTGGCCTAATATATGTATATAGATAGATAAACTTGTACGGAATTCAGAGAGAATATACATATACCCACCATTGTAAGAACCTCCAAGAAATTGATCGTAAAACCCAACACTTTGACAGTGTGCAGAGGGAAGGTGAACAATGATTTCCCTGCTGAACAAGTGGATTTTGTGGAAGTCCACAGCAGAAATAACAAATTTCTTATGGATGACCCTGGCATATATAATAAATACTCAGTTTACGCCGTGAAAGTCTAGACATATTCCGATTATCATAGTAAATCAATCAAACAGACACTGGAAGATTCCCCGAGGTCACATTGTGGGACGGGTGACCACATTAGACACTTCGGAGATCTGCAAGAACTAGGACGACACAAGCAGAGACGAAAAGATCAACGTACAAAAGAAATTTGAGACTTCAAAAAGAGACTTGGTCATAAAAATCAAGACCTCTTTGCGAAAAAGGACAGTGACTAAGGTCTTACCAGTACCGTTAAAATGTCTGGGTGCTACGATCCTTTCAAAAATAGACCCTATAGAGTTCCCTTGAATAAAAGACAAATTATAGATAAAGCAGTAAAAGAAATGCTAGATGCCAAAATTATTGAAAGATTTCAATCCCCTTGGTCATTTCCTTAAGTAGTGGCCAAAAATCAAGATGGATCAGACAGTATGTGTGTAGACTTTCAGACTTTGAACACGACTATCAAACCAGTTTCTTTCCTATTGCCCCTTATAGACGATACCAAAGTATTTTACCGTTTTAGATCTTAAAAGCGAATATTGGCAAGTTCAGTTAGACGAAAAAGGTGACGAAAAGACGGTGTTCACCTATCACAAAGGTCTGTTTCAGTTAAAGAGAATGCCTTTTGGCCTGAGTAATGCCCAGTGGTCTTTCAAGAACTAATGAATAGAGTTCTTCACGGTCAGGAAGACTTTTGGATAACCTACCTGGATGACATTTTTATATTTTCTGAGACAGTAGAAGAACACCTGGATAACAGATGGGCGTGTCGGTGCTTGTCTAACATATACAACTTATATACGATCATTTCAGGAAACACGATCTGAAATTGAGACTCAAGAAATATAGTTTCTTTCAAGAACAAACGTAATATTTTGGATTTATCAGTAATGGAGAAGTTAAACCGGATCCCAAGAAAGTAGATGCAGTTCGACATTTACCAGCACCAACTTCTGTTAGAGAAATTAGAGGTTTTATTGGTTTGTGTAGTTACTACAGACGTTTTACTCCCAACTTTTCGCAAATAGCAGAACCTCTTTTCGACTTAACCAGAAAATGCGTGAAATGTAAGTGGTCAGAGATATGCCAAAACGCTTTTGACTACCCGAAAGATAGTCTCACAGTGCTTCCTTTGCTGACATACCCCAATTTAAACACAACCTACGTCTTTTATACAGACGCTAGTGATGAGCGTGTCGGTGCTTGTCTCACCCAGCAAACTGATGAAGGAGAAGAAAAAACCCATCTATTATCCAACACACAAGTTGTGCAAAAACCAGCGGAAATGGCCTACGATAGAGAAAGATTTCGCTATCCACAATGCTCTTCACAAACGTGACTGTTATCTGCACAATGTAGAGTTTGTGACATGAACTGATCACAAACCTCTTAAGTACATTTTGGACTCTCCAATGCAAAATAAGAAGATACAACTTTGGGTTCAGAGCATAGCAGGATATAACTGTAAGGTTGAATGTATATAAGGTAGATACAACTGTTGTGCTAATCTTCTCTCTAGACTCCCTTCTGTGTCAAAGATAATGAACCGAAGGAAGAATCGAATGACAATGAGCCAGATTGCAAGGGGAATTTCTTTGAAGTAAATGTTCTTAACTCGAGCGCTTTTTTGATTTCACCAAAGAAATTAGCTAGTTGTCAGGTCAAACAAACAGTCAATTAAACCCTTCATTGATCTTCTCAAAGAGATTGACATACAGGAGGCTCAAAAGAATGATGTTCAGATCAGAAAATTAGAAACAAGTTCACAAAAGAAAGAAAGATTGCATGCATACGTGAAAGGATGTGTAGTCTGTCAAAATCGGAGTAGTAAAAAAAACTTAACCACCCCTGCATAAACAGACATATTTCCATTTCCATTTGTTAAGGTAGAACTAGATTTATCAGACCCATATTCAGCTCCTCTATCTGGAAACAAGTATATTATTTCATCCAATGACATTTATTCTGGTTGGCCAGAAGCATTTCCAGTTCCTGATAAGTCCGTGGACAACATTGTCCATCTTATTCTAGAATAAATATATCCTAGGTATGGATTTTGTTGCAAATTTTAACAGAAAAAGGGACAAAAAATGTCAACAATGTTGTAAATAAGACTCTAAGAGAGTTCAACATAAATCATATTACAACGTCATCTTACAGCCCACAAGGAAACGGAAAGGTTTCATCGCACTCTTCACGATGTCTAAGAAAATGGTGAGCGATGTTCAAACATGGGACATTTACTTAAACCAAACTTTAGTCGCAATAAGATTTCACCCAAACGAATCATCCGAATTCTCACCATATTACCTGCTGTCCAATCACGATGTAGTACTTAGCTGATAGGAATATTAAAATTTCTAAAAAGGAAACAGAACAAAACGACAAGAAAAGTGAAGACGTTCAATTACAGGTAGGAGATCCAGTTTACTTAAAAACAATAAAAGAGAAAAAACTGAACAAGAAATGGCTACTTTACTACATAATTATAAAACAGACAGGATCAGTCAGTTTTGATGTGAAAGATCAATTGACAGGAACAACTACCAAGTGTCATGCCCTGCAATTGAAACTTGCTGACCTGGCGCAATGGCCAACCCATAGCAGCAATGAATCAGAACGATCAATGAGAAAAAACAAATTACGTGCCACAAACAGACGAGGAATCGTAAGAGGAAAAAGAAATTCTTGAACCACTTGTACGTGAAATATGCCATAAACAAAAAGAAAGAAAGGATTCCGAGGGCGAGGAAGATATACCATTGGCCGAATTACAGAGACGATTACGTGAAGAGAAGATCATGGATCAAGAACAAACGAAAACTACATTAGACAGTGACGAGACGGACGATTGTTACGAATCAAATGTTGAGAGACGAGAGTTTCAAATTGCAGATGAGAAATCCCCTAAACAAGACCCCATAGATCAAGAAATAGAAATAGATGCTGTAGCACCAGTAGGCCGAGGCTTCGGTAATCACGATACCCTAATCCCTTCGCCCTGGTTGCATTGGAAGCAGCCCATTTCCATACCACAAAATTCAAAATTAAACGAAAAAGAGAAGCTAGCAGAATTTATGGCGTCTATAGCCATATTTTTTAGTACATGTATACATGTATATAGGTAAGAGAATGTCAAAGTGAAAGAAACCTTAAGTGAAAAATGTAAATTCCATCTGAATATTTCACTCATGATGACATTATTTCTTACAGATGGGACACCAGTATGAAGAAGTTCCAGTCGAATTAGTAAATCTGGAAATGCCTGATAAAGATAATTGAATAGTTGGGTGGCGAAAAGGAAAAACCTTTAGATATTTTCAGGTTGAAACAGACGAGATTGATATCCATTTTGTTCATGAGAACAATCGCGTGAGAGTGATCTTACTCGGAGGAATACGCGTTATTTCGGATGAATCGGATGACGATGATGACGACGATTCATTACCCGGTATTGACGACCCCGACTCGAATATAGACAATGATAATGACACGAAGAAAACGTTAATGAAGGTACCAGACAATATCAGACCTCGCCAGCATGGAAGGGAACGTTAATTATGGTGCTCTCATCAGACAGTTGTAAATAATCATGAAAACTAGAACAAAATAAAGCTTCAAATACACTATATTATACCATTTATTATTTTTATAGAATGGCTGATTTAAGAAGGGGAATGGTGGACAAATTGTACATCACTGGTGATATGTGTCCTAGCATTTTACTGGAGCTGGTCAAGCAGGGGATTATGAAATATCATCGCCTGGCGAACGACGAAATCATTCCCAAACAATGTTTGCACGTAGAGATCAGAAGATTTAGAATTGATAGCACCTCTCTTAATTAATGGTTAAACGAAGATACCTGAAGTCCGAGGTTTTTAAATTAATGTAATTTACAAAAATTAAAAGATTTGTACATTATTGAGGGGTTTTCATGAATTCAGCGAATTATGGGCCCAGGTTCATGACATATTGGGAGAAGATGAAACTGGGATTTATTTAGATATATTTGATGGAATTGATAAAACTCCATTCCCGCAAAAATTAGAGAGACAGAATCATTTGTATTTTGTAAAATGGCGGAAAGAGAACATCGTCCTATCAAGCCATCCTTATCATTCAATCCTGTTGTAATAAACGGAAATAGACTGTCCGTAAAGAATAAACCCCCAATAGAAAATAGACCCCCAATAGAAAATAGATACCGCACAAACGAATCTAGTAGATTTAATATACAAGGGTTGAAAATCTCAAAGATTAAGCACCAAACAGTAAACATATCTCCAGATTCCAGTTTGGAATCAGGAGACGGTGATGAAGAGAGTTTATTCAGCGAAACTTGTCAACGAATTCAAAATTCACCAGGTTTGGTTATAGCTGAGATCATGAAATACCAAAGATTGATCGAAGGCAGAAAACCAGTTAGGAGAAAAGTTAATAAGGAACTTAGCAGAGTTATAGCAATTCCGTCTATGGTCTTGAAAGATGATCGACATCTTCCACTGTATCTTCCTTTCATGTCATTCCTAAACAAGATACTTTGGCTCTGAATACTACATGTACCATTCGAGGACCCACATTACAATGACGACACGTAAACTTGAGATAATGGGGATGGATGTATCAGTTTGATAGGCTTTTCTTTTGGTTATAACGACAA
>NC_079166.1:65773695-65800214 GCF_947568905.1 Ostrea edulis | reverse complement strand
GCATTGTTAACTCTGACGCTGTCTTCCGACGGTCGCTTTTTTGGAACGACGTCATCGACGTTATACGATTTACAGTCCCAATATTTTTCTAAAAGTGACAATTTTAACTCTGCTATTTTTCCTGGCAAAACCAGTGACAGTACTCTAGTGATTAAAAGTTTGTTGGATAAGGAAAACAGGAAGATTGCGTGCACAATAATGGACGAAACGTGCACCATACCAGATTTTTGAATTCAGTGTCTATAATTATTTTGTGTTATGATTTACATGGACTTTAAAATTTTTCTACTGTATATTATTCTTATCTATTGTCAGAAAGTCTATTACTTTATATCTGCAGTTGGTCCTATTTTCCTCTGCTAACGGGAATGGCGCGAATATGTTCTTTATTTGTGCCCTCCTCTTCCTTTGTGCTTCCAATTTTCCCCCTTCCAAACGTTGTATGCGTTCCTCTTTCGATCCTAGTATACATGGAGCACAGGTTCCTGGGTTTATGTAGAAGCGATTAGGGACCCCTTTACGTTCTAGAACCCCCGCGTTGTCCTCCATGGGTTTCTAAGATGACCTTTTCCTTTGGAGTGGATGGAAAACTGTTTGCCACATGAGGTACATTTGAATAACGGAACGTATTTCCGATGGACTTTTGCCCAATGGGCCATATACTTCCGAAAATTAGAGAATTTCCCCAGTGGTTGACATTCCGGAACCTGGCACTCCATTCCCAGGGTACACGACTGCTTCCTTGAATCATTTTCTTCTGGGAACTGTGACAGTTCCTTATGGTCTCTATCTAAGGATTTACGTTCATGGAACTGTTGCAGTTCCTGACTGTCCACCTCTATTTCCAGGACGTCCATCTACAAAAAACTATTTATATTGAAATAATATGTTAGAAATATTCATAAACATCAACTGTTTTACACATATAAAGTCAAGAGCATGTTGACATGCCTCACAACTAAAAATGAATTGGAGTATTGTATTCCACGTGCCGATCAATACCGCGTCGTGGCGGATCTACAAAACCATTGTTATCATTGAAGAATATTCATAAGTGTGTCTGGGAGTGTTGCACTCCTCGTGCCGAGTTCTATCTGAAATAATATCGCGTCGTGGCGGATCTACATAACGGCTATTATCATCAAAACGATGTTGATCTGACTGACTAACAAACCTGTTTGACAGGTCTCTATTCTCGGACGCATTCGAAGGCGTCTTTTCAATTTTCGATCTAGCACCGCTGACTGAATTGTAATCAGTGTCAAAGGGGGATTTTCTGTCGCTTTTGCCTTTTAATTGTTTTAATATGTCGTCAACATACTTATCAAAATCGCGATTTGATTCATCATGTTTGCCCTTACCCGAAGGACCAGGTGCACCTGTTGCCATTTTCAAACAAATTAGAACTTCACTTTAAGTTTAACATTCAATCAATATTCAAACTTGACTCAAATCCTGGTTCAAACGGCACCATTGTAGTAGTTGGACATTCTGCCACTACTATTGATATGTTCTGTTTACTTCGCGTTGTGGTTTTTTTTCAATGATGATACGTGTTATATAAAGTACTAGTATTCAATTAGTATTCAACCCTTTAGATATTATCAGGTAAGTTTGAGTCCGCCTAGAGTGAGGCTAGTAATAAAATAATAAATAAAGTTTTAAACCTTTAATAAAGTTCAACAATTGTATGATAAATACCAATATAATAATCCCGGGGAATGAATGTGGCTTGAGAGAAAAATATAACTAAACAGGAAAAATAAAGAAACAATTATCAAAAATGTAGGGTGAGGGAACTCCTGATATTTACTTTGTTGCAAGGATTGGCTCAGCGGAAGCCCCGAGCACGGTTGTGCTCGGGTTTAAATACTATTCTTAACAAAAGAATGAAAGCAAAAGTTACCTGTAATGTGATTTGATAATAAATCTAGAAGTAACCAATGAGAAGTTTTGTAATAAAATACGTTTGAAATAAAAGATAACTCTCTTCCTGTTTCATGAAATAAACAACTCGAATACGAAGATATTATTTTTTTTTTTAGGAATTTACGTAGACAAGTAAGTAGAAAATAATGAAATGGAGATAATATAGACCGATACTACCATATATATATATATCCTGGTCACTGGCCAATTCCCGGAGCCGATGGAATTAGAGTAAAGTCATTTCTGGGAAACATGTAATTCGTCGTGCCGTTAATGCCTGTGTCACATTACTAGCGGGTACCGGGCGAAGGTATAGGTATCGGTGGGGGATCTGTCAAGATCTGACACCGTAGGGACACATTTCCAAGTCTGCCGGGTGATTAGCTCTCCTCATAAACCGCCCGCACCTCGGGCGGGACAATGAAGGCAGCCGTATGTTTACCGGGCGGGGAGCGTATGGAATGATGGTGTTGGTGGCCGCCCGATATCCGTAAGGTTATCGGTAGGTAACCGGGAGGGGTACGTCCGGTACCCATACGGACATCGTACGGACTAGGTACCCCCGTGCGGTCACCGCTCGGACACCTGAGGGGTATCGGATGAAGCCCGGACGATGTCCGTTCTGAGAACATCCGGGTATCGTTCGGTGACCTTTGCCTTTTCATGCGTGTTAAGTGCAATTAAGGCAACTGCAAACTGGTGTATATATACCTATCGTCATCGTCATCATCTCCAACATCATCATCGACGCTGTTGCCATCAACATCGACATGGCCAATCCTCCGAGGCATCTGAGACTGCCGTTCCTACGTCTACAACTCGCTGAAGCACGTGAGCGTTATCTTACGATGGGGTTGACATCGCCAGGATTTAACTCCGCGCTAAAAGCTGCCGGTGGGGTATACGGGCCCTGAATGGCGTGTTCTCACCGCATGGTCCCCGGCCGGACACTTTTCAGATTTTGGCATTCTCAGGCCGCTCAGAACCCGCTACCTAGTCGGATACCTAATCGCAGTGTAATGTGACACAGGTATAAGATAGACGTGTCGACTGGTGTGCCACCGGTAGGCCCGTGGAACATCCTATCGTTAAGTAGTCATAACTGATTAAAATAGGATGGTGTAATAGCATGTAAATGATGATTTCAGCTTCTCCATCGTCAACTTCCCATATTTATGTAACTATATTCCTATATCACCCGCATATGGTGTTTATATTTCTCAACTGATTCGATACACAAGAGCTTGTTCTGCGTATGATAAGTTTTTAAATCGAGGCAAGCTATTGATAAACAAGCTGAGGGTGCAAGGGTTTCAACAGTTTCGTTTAAAGTCAGCATTTCTCAAATTCTATGGTCGTTATAACGATCTACTTTGCCTATCATTGGGTCAAATGCTGTCTGACTTGTTTCATACCGATTGTTAGGCCGTTCTTGGTACACTGATTTTGACTACGGATGATTTCGTTTACCTGATCAAGATGTAGGGCTCAAGACGGGTGTGACCGGTCGACAGGGGATGCTTACTCCTCCTGAGCACCTGATCCCACCTCTGGTATATCCAGGGTCCGTGTTTGCTCAACTGTCTATTTTGTATTGCTTATAGGAATTATATGAGATTAATCACTGTTCGTTATCTACACCATTCCATATAATTATATATCAGTTTTAAAGATTTAAATTCGGAAATTCCCACTGGGAGATTATTATAGAGATTGGATTTGGATTACGATTGTGAATTTGTTGGAGAATATTTAACTTTTTACATTTTATGCTCAATACGAACGTGTCGCTTTAGAGTTTAAGTTCGTAAAAAACTCTGGAAACAAAATATTGTTTAAAAAACGCCGCAGTTTATGACTTTGTTAGTCTTACAATTAAACCCAAGTAAAAATAATGAAGATTTCCACGTGTCACTATGTACTATGCCTGTGAATAGGGATGTCCGAGTGTCCGAGTGCCAAGACTTTTACAGACATGCTAGTGCAATCTGACGTCATATACGACATCGCGCTATTCAATTTTCTTTGTTGTATAAAATTTACAAGTTGATCGATCGTAATTTAATGGAATTGTTCGCAATCAATGAAAGTGATATAGCGCAGATAACCTAACGGTTGTTTTACCACTATTCTGAAAAGGTATTACAAAAACACCTGTAAAATCAGTTTCCACTTGTAAACATCTTCTACACCTGTAAAATCAGTTTCCACTTGTAAACATCTTCTACACCTGTAAAATCAGTTTCCACTTGTAAACATCTTCTACACCTGTAAAATCAGTTTCCACTTGTAAACATCTTCTACACCTGTAAAATCAGTTTCCACTTGTAAACATCTTCTACACCTGTAAAATCAGTTTCCACTTGTAAACATCTTCTACACCTGTAAAATCAGTTTCCACTTGTAAACATCTTCTACACCTGTAAAATCAGTTTCCACTGGTAAACATCTTCTTAACTTCATGAATCTAATAAATGAAATCTCCACAATGCTAATATGCAATAATGTTCTGAACAAACTAATACAATCCATGATAGGTACATGTATTTAGCATATTTTGGAAAATGTGAAAGACCTCCTATATATTGAAGGTCTGAGGGTCTAAATCTAGAATGCATTTATTTCATCTCTGTGAGATTTAACTGTCTATCATACAGTAACACGCACAGTGTAACGTTTGTTGTGTAGCTAGTAAGGACCTGATATTTGGACACATGTTTAAACATTTGTTTTGTCTTTTAATGATAATGATAATGAAGGTCAAGTTCATATCTTAAGGTTAAAGGTCAAATATGATGACGTCATTTGCCGAATATGTCCATTTTTCTTAATCAAATTTTCTAAGAAGTTCAAATATCTGAAATCCTAGGTTGAATTTTCTTTATTTTAACATATCAATTTCTGCACCATTTTGTTCATTCTATTAATTTTTTCCCCTTCAAAATATGAGCTATACATTTCCTTTTAAGAGACCTTGATATGTAGCAAAATTTTACGTTTAATATTTGCTATTGACGAGCCATGTATGTTAAATTGTACATCGCGGTGTACACAAATACATGTATATCAATTACAATATATTTTGTTCAGATTTAGTTACATATGGATCAGCTTTATAAAAAATATTAATTTTTGTAAAATCTCTGTAGATGATTTTTACATATGGCACATTTTTATCATGAAAGTTTGATTTCACATTCTTCTAACTGGGGTCCGATATCCTATATATATTTGAAACCAAATGAAGAACAATTCATAAAAGAGATTTCTTTTATACCATATACAATAAGAAGTTTTGTTCCTTAGAACAAAATATTAAAGTTTCAAAATATTTGAATTCGAAACATTTTACGTATCTGTTTGGTATTACCTTAAATTGTCCTACTATTTCTGTCTGTTTGTTTTGAACATATTTTATTGTATATACAAAAGGATTAGAAACAAGTTCTTGCAACTTACGAGTTCTTCTCCTTATAAAAATAGAATAGCACACAATTGTCATTAATATTCAGTAAATAGTTAATACAATAATGGTACATATAGGTGTATTCTATAAGTAGTAGTACAATATAGCATTAATTGAATCTTTTGGTTTCTTGAATGTACGTCTGAACATTTGAAAAAATAAATTTATTTAGTTCAATTTCTGTCTGTAGATATGTAATCTCTCATGACTGATCTCGAGTACCGCTAAAATATTTTCATTCGTCAATTTCATTCCTAAATCGGGCCAAAAAGTCACCGGAATAATGTATATTATCATATGCTTTCAATTTCATCTCTTCTTTTTTCTTTAAAAGTTTGCGGGCATATATCACACGATATATGCCCGGAAACATTCCAGCCCGCAAACATTACGTCACAATCAATACACAAGCAAATTACTACGCCGTTAATTTTCAATTTTTTTGGTGTTTTTCATCTTTTACTCAGTTAAACCAATAAAGAAATTGTTAAAAATAAAATTATTGTTAGTTTCTAAATGAAATTGAAAGTATTGTAGCGATTGTGAGCGTATTCTAGGATCTGATTTTAATTAGATTGTGAATTATAATTCACACAAAGAGGGAGGGGCTGTCTGTGTATATGTACAGAGTGAGTGATAATAGTTGTCGCACGATACTTTGACGATATTAAATGAACATATTGTCAGTTTTAAAAAGGTTTTGACTAACGTACCATATGAAATGGTATGCAATGAAAAAATATATAGATTGAATACAATGCAGCACAAAACTCCACCAAGAACACGGCTTTATCCAGAATCAATCGTAATCGAGGAGCAACACGAAGAGACATCCGCACATTTTAATTCCCTGCCCCCCCCCCCGGCTTCTTCTTGCAGTAGTGGGTGCTGCACCCTTCTATGTTATCAAAATAAAACGGTGAGATAAAGCAGTCTGACTGGTGACCAAAATTTGAGAGGACTTCTATTGACGTCACAAACATCAGACGACAAGACCGTAAGATAAAATCAAGAAATCTTCAATTAACAATCAATAGCAGACGCGAACATTAATGTAATAATGAGCGCCTGCGGTAGTAGAGAATTATAGAATCGGCTTTCAACATCTTTCTCGTTTTGACTATGCTGATACTGGGATGTTTATTGGCCTGTCTTCTGTTTTTTGGTAAGTTTCAATATATATATTTTTAACAGCCCTAGATTCAAATTTCGTTATTCTACAATTTTACATGAATTTCGCAAACAAATTGTTTACCGGAAATCTTTCTTTGATTTTGGAAAAGATTTTGTAGCAATCCGTATTTTTATATATAATTGCAGGTCATATTTAGTTTAATTAAATGTATGGCTACAATATACATGGATGATTTTAAGATAACTTGGGGGTGGGATGAAACTGGAAAAAAAAATAGTGTTAAAAAAATTTGAAGTTTATTAAGAAATTACTGACAAACAAATTCTTTTATTAAGAATCATCTATCAATGATACCCGTTCGATTTCCTTTATTCACATCAATTTAGTACATTATTTGATCAATGAATGGGTATATAGAAAAAAATCGCATTACGTGAATGCGCTTTAAGGGTTTTTGTGTGTAGAGAATTTAAGCGATGAAAAAGCCTTTCATTTTAAATTATCGTTAACTATAAAAACACTACATGATACATATTGCAGGGGAAAACCCCCCACCGAACAACCAAAAGGATAGCCCAAATAGGACAGTTTCTGCCCGGACACACTCATATCCTCCACAATAACCAATGCGCCCAGGCCCCGAAATTTTATTCTATTTTCTATATTATACCCCCCACCCCCCCCCACCCCCGCCTATGTGTACCGCCCCTGGTTTAAAAAAAGATTTTAAAAACTATTTAACTTGTGAATCGGACGACTGGTGACTCTGAAAACGTTTACTGGGGAATTCAACAGTTATTTAAATAATGGATAATGAAGGTCGCAATCATTGAAGAATAAAAATGCATGACCCGCGGGTCATCTGCAATTTTTTCTGCAGTGTTTGCGACTTTCACTTTCCGTATACCCCCCCCCCCCCAAATAATTCTGTTATTTTCATCTGTGTTTTTCTGAATTTTTTAAGACTATGAAACTTTCAAATAATATACGTAAAATAATTTAATAATGAAAGTTTTTGTAGATTATATTTACGTGCATTATATAAAGTAAAATAAAACATCTGTACATCACTTAGCTTGACCTTGACTTGTTTCCATATTTGGTAATGATTTCCATATTTGGTAATGATTTCCATATTTGAACGATGGTAAAGTGAAATACATATAGAACAAGAAATTCACAGTGATTGAATTAAATTTAAGCAAAAAACACACAGTGAATGTAGTAAATATATCTTTCAGTATTCATACATTTAGGCTATTGTGTATGATCATGAAGTTGACCAGTGCATCGAAATGCTTGTTATAAATGCTTAAATGCGTCAGAATCAGGTTTATTGACCTTTTTCATGAACAGCACTTTTACACACAGGAACCTCATCATCAGCTGATTGACAAAACAAATCACAATCATGATAAGTCCTAGTTTAACAGCGCCCTCTAGCTCACCGGGATGTATACATGTAAAAAAGGATGAAGGAACACTCCCGGTAATATCAGTTTCACATCAATCGAAAAAAGTTCAAAGATATGACAGAAAGATAAATATAAATAACGATCATTTTGTCGAATGGCGTTTTTATTTTTAAAAATTAAGGGCTGTCCGCGAACTTTACGGACAGCCCTCGTACATTATTATATTCATTAATTCAGCGAATGTTGGTGTGTCGATCATAATCTTAATATGTATACGGTGTGACCGTTGGACCGAGCGAAGCATGTAATGGTCACTGGAGTGTCCCAAGTGGTACTCATAACGGTAGATTATGATTCATTTCAAAATGTATATTTTTAATGAAATTTTACTTGCGTTAAGTACTCAGTAAGATCTCAATATTCAAGGGATTTATGTGGGGAGAACAGTTTTACAGGATCCGCCTATTCATTGAACGCGGGGAAATAAAACGCAAGGCGACGTCAACTGTGCATTGTGACGTCACATTTAGCCTCGACTTTTTTCTCTTTTTCAAAGCAAACAATTATAAACAACAATAATACATTCCGTATGCGATGAAAAAGGCCGTTATAAAACTAAACAAAATTAAACAATAAATTCAAAATGGTAAAAAAGTAATTTCATCGTATATTCTTATTCAATCGTAACTACTCGGCTATTTCCGTAACCGCAAATGAACCTCGTATGTGGATCGACGCCATCAGATCTGGTTGTTACGTATACATAAACGTAGCTTTGACATCACAGTCGTACGTTACACTATGAAACGTGAACTTTCAAATGCATCTAAGATATTATACACATCAAAGGTATTGTTCCACTATCAATTTCCACTTACATGTTATGTATTAGAGTGAATAAGACGTTAATGATACCAAAACTGAATCTGTGGTGAAAATATAAATTACATATTATTCAGGGATTCGGTTCTGGCCTTTTAACTCTCATCCACGGGCGCGCTTCCGGCGAAAAAATGCATCGATTTGATGCAATTCTTGCGCCCATCCACGTCCGAGTCTTCTTACCGGTTACGGAAAAAGACGAGCGCGTGATCCGATTGATTCTTATTCAAAGAAACTCATGAACTCGTTCATCTATTTAGTCGTATTACGGTGTTATATGTAATTATTTGCTAAATCCTGTTATAATAATAATTATAATATGTTTTACGGCGTGACCGTGTTTGAGGGCGAAGCAAAAAAGTTTTGACATTAGTATCTATATCCAAAACAGGACAAAAACAACCCGAAGTTAGCACGCGGACGGAGCTGTATCAAAGCATCCTAATTTTTGGACATTTGATCCACCTATATATTGAACGCGGGAAATATAACGCAATTGATGTAAACAGTACATTGTGACGTCATATTCAGCGTCGTTATTTAGCACATTTACAAACAAAACGTTTGAACCACAACAAAAAACATGGCGTTAATCGTGGAGTGATTATATATGATTAAGAAAATAAGATTTACATGCTTTTACGGATTTTATGTGTAACATCTCAGAACGACGTGAACTAAGGTAGACGAGATTCAAAATGGAGGAATACATGTCCACGCGCTAATATTCGAATCGACGCCATTGGTACCAAACTTTTCAAGTTCCATAGGTATGGTTTAATTTTTCATTACTTTCCTATATTTTCCTTTTAAACATGTATATACGTGTTACCTATAGGGAGAGCTCCGCTCTCACGGCCCTCCCTTCGGGCCGTGAGAGGGCTTCGCCCTCTACTATTCATTTTGAACAAATTGGGTGTTTAAATTACGAATTGTACGTCAGAGTCTTCTATTATTGGCATTCAAAATAAAACACGAATAACTGTTGAAGCAGGTAATGAAAAAAATATATGGCGGCGCCCATATGGATCACGAAAATTTAAGTGAACGTATATAGAGATTATCTCTTTTTCTTTTGCTGAATTTGACTTTTTTCGGAACGCTTCTAGTATACCGGTCCCCAAAATAAGGCGCTAAAATGTGTGCCGCCGAAGGCGGTTTAGTATATATATACGATCGCGTTAGCGATCAGTAAAATCGCTAAAACGGAAAAAAAATCACAAAAATAACCCCAAATTCGAATTCCTTGTTAAAAATGAAGTTTAAAAAACTGTTTTTTAAATCAGTTTTTTAAATCAAATATAAATAAAAAACTGTTTTTTAAATCAGTTTTTTAAATCCGAAATGAAAAATAATGCAAGAAGACGTACATTTTTTGTTCCAATATAAATGGAATCCGTTGTTGAGCAAAAGGGTCACGTGCGCTTTGTATACGTAATTCTCATGAATATTTGCATGATACGACGTCACTGGTGTTGATGTAAACAAACTGAACAGCTGATTTGCGATGAAAATGCCTCTAAAAGTGATTTTTTTTTTAATTTGTGCTGATGCAAGAGAGCTGAATCACTAGGATTATCAGTTTTGATAAATTTGGACGGCAAAATCTGTGGCAGCTGTGGCAACGGGAAATTTGGATTATATAAAGGATTCGTCATTATCAAGCGACGGATTTATATGAAGATGTTCTAACCAAAATTTCCATCAGGACTGGTAGCTGGTTTGAAAAGCACAAATTAACGCTGGAAAAAGTTCTGTTAATAACATATTTCTGGGTATACAAAGCTAGTGAAAGTTTCGTGAGACACGAACTTGAAATTGCAAGTCAAACTGTTGTTGATTGGTAAAATTATTCCAGAGAAGTGCATGCATATTTAAGAGAAGAATTCAGAAAAAATAGGAGGAGTGGGAATTTTTTGTTTTTTTGTTTTTTGAAATTGACGAAATTTGGTAAAAGAAAATTTGACAAGGGACGGAAAGTGGACGGTGTCTGGGTTTTTGGAGGCACTGAAAGGGAGACGAAAAGGTGCTTGTTTACAACAGTGGTAGATCGAACACGAGAAACTTTGCTTGAAATAATAAAAACCAAGATACAGCCCGGTACAACTATAATTATAAAGTTGGGGCACACACCAATACTATGGAATCTACTTGGCGTGCATTGATCTGATTAATGCAAACAACAGCTTATAGATGACTTTATGTTGTAAGGTAAGACAATTTTAACTACATTTGACTTGTCGGGGGCTGCCGCCCCCAAGCCCCCGCTTAGTATACTCAAACGCCGTCGGGCTTTTATCTTTATCGCACGATTTTCATTGCTCAGCATCCGAGGCGAAAATGCAAATGGTGGCGTGTTTACATTCCGCTTAGCAACGGCAAGGGAAATAACTGTTCATGCACAGTTTCGTGCTTCTGGGGACCGGTATACTAGAAACTTCCCCTTTTTTCTTTTACATACGTGTTACCTTTAGAGCCTTGCTTCGCGGACGGGCCTTCGGCCCGTCCGAGCTTCGCTCGGTATAAACTTTCAAAAACAATTAACATGGCGTGTAAACCATTTTTGATTAACTGATGAAGTGCCAGGCTAGCTGGAGAGAATACCTATGGATTGTAAACAAAAGGTAGCTGGCCTTTATTGTACATTATACTACGGTTATTACAGAGATCAAAGAAATGCCGATTCCATTATTCTTCAATATACCCTGATTAATTAATTACTGTAATAGATTATTAGAACAGTGATACATTTTAAATCCCACAAGAAAAAGAGATAAGGGTTTCAAATAGAATATCTATTAAGACCATATCCGTTTCATGTCCTCGACGTGAATAGTCGCTATTGCTGTTATAGATAGAGTGTAAGAACCGTTTTTATGGCTTTTCACCATCCTACCTACTGTTAACAGTTTTTACACTTCGTACTTTGCTACAGCGATAATAACATCGATAACTGATATTATTTCACTATCTTCAAAATTAATCAATATTATAAGAAAATTCATAAATGACTGAAGGATATTTGACATTCAATAAAAAAGCAATCGTCTGCGTCCTGAGATCGATACACGTGTAAACAAACATGGCGATGTACAAACAAATATTTACATTTTCAATGTTTTTTTTTTTGTCTTTGATATCTCTATGAAATGTAATGCTATTCATTTCTTCATGAATACGTTACGTTTGTAAACAATGCACGTATAAATACAAGTAGATATAGTAAATGTATGTCATGGGAATTCCAACAGACAAGGAGGTAGAATGTAACCACACGAGGGTGAGAACTGCAACGCTTCACCCCGGCGTACGTTTCCATTAACCACTAACATACACGCTTCATGAGGTGTGCGGCGTGAAACATTGCAGTTCATACCCTCATGTATTTAAAGGGGTATGGACATGTTTTGAGCCAAAAATTTAAAAATTTTATTTTTCCATTTTATTGTTTACAATGCTTAACTAAAGCATTTCTAATGGTCAACCGAAATTTGAATATCAGTTATAGAGTTAAAAGTCGGATACAGTATTCACAATTCCTTGTTTTGTCAACAAGGCTAGTGCCATGTTTTTGTTTACATTTAGATTGCTTTATAGTAAGTAACATGTTTAAAACAAAATGATCTGAGATGTGCCAAACACTAGAAACTATTTAATTGTGTTCAGAATACCTTGTAAATTGAAATAAATCTGCTTTAAACGAAACTTTTACAAGTATGTTTAGCCTATGTAAACAAAAACATGGTACGAGCCTTGCTTACATAATAAAAAAAATTTGAGCGCTGAACCATGTACATGTACCTCGGCAACTGACATTCGCAATTTTTGCTGACGATTAGAAATACCTGTACCTTAGTTAAACATTCTTAGCGCTTAAAATGTAATTTAAAAAAAAAATATTGAAAAATGTTTAGTTCAAATCGTGTCCATGCCCCTGTACAAAAAAAGAAAAAAAAAAAAAAAAGAAAAAAAAAAAAAGAAGTTATTTCTGTTATTTCTTAAATGGACTCTCTTCTACGGAAGCCGATAGGTGCTAGGGTATAGAATTAATATCTATTTAACTGGCGGCCGCCACTTAATTTATGTGGCGGCCGCCACTTAATTTAACTGGCGGCCGTCACTTATTATCTGGCGGTCGCCACTTATTAACTGGCGGCCGCCATATAAATTAACTGGCGGCTGCCACTTATTATCTGGCGGCCGCCATATAAATTAACTGGCGGTCGACAGTTATTTTATCTGGCGGCCGCCAGTTATTTTATCTGGCGGCCGCCACTTAATTTATATATGGCGGCTGCCAATTGCAAAAACAATGTAATTCGTATCGTTGAGTGATTATTTTGGAAAGATTTAGAATAGTACGCAAACACGTAGCACCGTTTTTCAAAGTGTAGGGACAGTCGGAGGAGAAATTGTCTTCTACAATTGTTGACAAGCAGAAAAGGAACCTAAAATGTCTCTTGTCCAAACTTCGTACCCCTAAATTTGAGGGAGAGAGCTCGGTTCATCCTTCAATTGATCAGTTCATTCATTATTACATTTTTACCATTCATTACTACCACCAAAAGAGTGGGATGGGGGCCAATTATTCTTATTTCACATGTGAAAATAATTTAGTTTAAATGTGAAAATAATAGAAATTGAACGTTCAAATAAATGGAGGGCCAGCCCTGTGGTTCTACGTATTTAACAGTACAATCGAAAAACAATTATTTAATGCTCTTAATTGTATGTATATATATATATATATATATATATATATATATATATATATATATATATATATATATCACATACATATTACTAAGCATTGGGGATTGATTGCACCCCTTTCATTTTGAGAGAGAGAAAAAGAGAGGAATTGAATAACTGGTGACAGCCATATAAATGATTTAAATTGAGTGGCGGCCGCCATATGAAGTAAGTGGCGGCCGCCAGTTAATTTATATGGCGGCCGCCAGTTAAATTAACTGGTGGCCGCCAGATAAATTAACTGGCGGCCGCCACATAAATTAAGTGGTGGCCGCCAGATAAATTAAGTGGCGGCCGCCAGTTAAATAAATATTAATTCTATACCCTGGCACCTATCGGCTTCCGTACCTATCGGCTTCCGTAAATTAATCTTGGTTCACATGTGAAAATAATTTAGTTTAAATGTGAAAATAATAGAAATAAATGGAGGGTCAGCCCTGTGGTTCTACGTATTTAACAGTACAATCGAAAAACAATAATTTAATGCTCTTAATTGTATATATATATATATATATACATATATCACATATATATTACTAAGCATTGGGGAGGGATTGCACCCCTTTCATTTTGAGAGAGAGATAGAGAAAGAGAGAGGAATTGAATAACTGGTGACAGCCATATAACTGATTTGAATTGAGTGGCGGCCGCCATATAAATTAAGTGGCGGCCGCCAGTTAATTTATCTGGCGGCCGCCAGTTAAATTAACTGGCGGCCGCCATATAATTAACTGGCGGCCGCCAGATAAATTAACTGGCGGCCGCCACATAAATTAACTGGCGGCCGCCAGTTAAATTAAGTGGTGGCCGCCACATAAATTAAGTGGCGGCCGCCAGATAAATTAACTGGCGGCCGCCACTTAATTTATCTGGCGGCCGCCAGATAGTAAGTGGCGGCCGCCAGTTAAATTAAGTGGCGGCCGCCACATAAATTAAGTGCCGGCCGCCACATAAATTAAGTGGCGGCCGCCAGTTAAATAAATATTAATTCTATACCCTGGCACCTATCGGCTTCCGTACATTATATTTCTCGGCCTCGGAAGTTATCTCGTAATGTTCAACCACGATTTAACGCGTTTATGTTTATGAGTAACTCGTCCAAAACTACAAGCACAGTGTTATGCATAGGTTTTGGCAACTTTTCGAAATTTGTAAACAATGTTAGAAACTAAACTAGAGATAGCACAGGGTTGTGTGCAAGATTTGGGGGATCTGATTAGATCGCTATACTCCCAATAGAGGGCCACGTCCGCATGACCTTTGTTAGAACAATGCAATTCACGCAGTCAGATTCTGCTATAATCTCGCTTTCCCCAGACTCTCGCTCTCGAGACTTTGCACGAGCTCATGTAGAGTCTCGAGAGCGAGAGTCTAGGGAAAGTGGGACTACGTAAAACTTTAACTTAGAGTGTTTAATTGATCAAATCTCGTATTAGAAACAAGCAAATTGGATTCATGCCACACTATCTAGTTTCAGGAGGTCTTAAGTTTATTATGCAACAGATATTTTTTTCATGTTTACTTCCTCTAATATTATATATATTGTCAAAATAAAGCAGATGCCTTCCAAACCGTTCCTTGAAGACCTTCCTGAAGTATCATTTTGTACAGAAGTCTATTCAACATTTTATATTTAAAAAAAGATGTTATCTACACCCAAAAAGGTTAATTTTTAAGCTAACAAAATAAAAAAAAATCTCTTTTGTAAAAATCCTAAGCTTTAAAAATATTGATTTCTTTTCATTTCTTTTTGCTACTGGTCAAATTCAAAGTGTTAAGATTTTACTTAATCAATATTTCAATGCAGTAAGTGCAGAAAGGTTAAATCTGATCTGTATTATTGAAAAGTTGACAATCAGGTAGGTAATGAAATGAATTTATTCATACTCGTTCATTTGGCTTTAATAAAAGTCTACTTTAATAGCATGATTAATTAATGAAATGTAAAATCAAAGACATATGTGAAGTATTTTCAATATGACATGTCGTTTAACTTTAATTAAATACCCTGCAACATATTTCATTTGAATATTGTTAAAGGTTCAAGCATTCATGCATAAACATTTTTTTTATTATTTTGAAATTAAACAGTAACTTTGCAGTGCATCATCATTGAAACTTTGCAAATTTTTGTACAATAAAAAATTAGCAAATTGCCAATTTTGAAGAGTTATCTACCCACCTATTTTATTGATAAATGTTGTAAGTGATACATCAATGTGTCTATTAATGTTGTACGTGATAAATCAATGTGTCTATAAATGTTGTACGTGATAAATCAATGTGTCTATAAATGTTGTACGTGATAAATCAATGTGTCTATAAATGTTGTACGTGATAAATCAATGTGTCTATAAATGTTGTAAGTGATAAATAAATTTGTCTATTAATGTTGTACGTGATAAATCAATGTGTCTATTAATGTTGTACGTGATAAATCAATGTGTCTATAAATGTTGTACGTGATAAATCAATGTGTCTATAAATGTTGTACGTGATAAATCAATGTATCTATAAATGTTGTACGTGATAAATCAATGTGTCTATAAATGTTGTACGTGATAAATCAATGTGTCTATAAATGTTGTACGTGATAAATCAATGTATCTATAAATGTTGTACGTGATAAATCAATGTGTCTATAAATGTTGTACGTGATAAATCAATGTGTCTATAAATGTTGTTCGTGATAAATCAATGTGTCTATTAATGTTGTACGTGATAAATCAATATGTCTATAAATGTTGTAAGTGATAAATAAATTTGTCTATTAATGTTGTACGTGATAAATCAATGTGTCTATTAATGTTGTACGTGATAAATCAATGTGTCTATTAATGTTGTACGTGATAAATCAATGTGTCTATTTTCAATAAACATTTGGATGACCCGTACTATGTTTCCGAATAATCAGTTAAAATATTGTCGAAAAGGGTGGCATTTCTTCAAGGATATCAATGGATGGAATTCATCTAAAGCCGACTCCAGGGGACACTTTGTACGGTGGTCATATTGAATTTAACGGGGAAACATATTGATGTTTATAATACTCGTGGATCATGTAACCTCCCCACAAAGATTCATAAATAAAATCGGAGGCTTCCGGACGACTTTACATGCTTTTGCCGTAGAACAGACCGAAGTTGAATGTGAATTTCCAAACATGAATTACGAAAACTGCTCCGAGATTCAGTGAAGGCGTCAGTCCAAATTAATATCCGCCGAGCCAAATCTCAGCAGAGATTATCGGAACTCCCAGCCGTTAAAATAAATGTACAGTATATTTACAACGTATCAAGATTCATACGCGCATGTTTGAACAATGATTGGTAATGTTTCACCTATATTTTATTCTGACGTATTTATATAAACAAGTGCATAAAAATGAGCAAATTATTTGTTGCAATTTATTGAGTTTTTCATGTATGAAGTATAGCTAGAGTAAATCCTAAAAAGTAGCTTAAAACGCCCAACAAAACCTGGATCCCCCAGACCCCTAGAGTGTTGCCCCTATTAACAAATCTAGACTCCATCAATGATGTTGTATACAGTAAGTGGTGTTTTGGGCGGGGTTGCTGTACAACGTGTGGATTGCGTCATATTGATTCAACAAGCTCATGAAAGATCACCCCCATCCCCCAGAAACCCCCTACATGTAGACTTTAATATGATTTCCTCTCATCAATGCTTTTAAAATCATTATATATTTCACACATATCCAATATTCAAACCGACCTAGTCAAAACCTGGCTTATATGACGCTACAGCGTTCTATCAAAGTAAGAACAATTTTCATTGGTTCAAAATATATGACCAATATATCCGGCGATGCAAAACTAATACACTAATAAGTTATACAACACTGTATGACTCCTAAAGTCAGAACTCTGGGTGTTCAAAATTCTAAATTTTGGTACATTCCTTTCTGTTTTCCTATATATGCATTTAGCTTATATCATCAGCAAAATTAAAGAAGTATTTCATATGATAAAGACATTTAGTCACTATGACCATTTTGGCCCTACCCTGGCACCAAAAGCTTACAATTTTGGCAAAGTGTTTCCTGCCAATGAAAAATAGTTATTTCTAACCAATGAAAATTGTCCTTACACTGTACCTTCATAGAACGATATTGCGTCTTATTATATACTTTCAATTTCATTTCTTCTCTTTTCTTTAAAAGTTTGCGGGCATGTATCATACGATATATGCCCGGAAACATTCCGGCCCGCAAACATTATGTCACAATCAATACACAAGCAAATTACTACGTCGTTAATTTTCAAATTTTTCTTGTTTTTCATCTTTTACTCATTTAAACCAATAAAAAAAAAATGTTAAAAATAAATTATTGTTAGTTTCTAAATGAAATTGAAAGTATATAATAAAAAGGTTATAGACTTTGTATGGGAAAATATGACGACATCGTTTTTTGTAGCGGACGGACCTCGCAAGCTCGGTCCGTCTACGCGCCAAAAAACTCGGTCGTCATATTTTCCCATACAACGTCTATAACCTATAAATATTACCCACAATGCAACTATATTGCACATTCATTACAAAGTTATCGAACATACATGTACAGTACATCAACAAGATATTGAACATACATTACAAGATATTGAACATACATTACAAGATATTAAACATACATTACAAGATATTGAACATAAATTACAAGATATTGAACATACACAACAAGATATTGAACATACACAACAAGATATTGAACATACATTACAAGATATTGAACATACATTACAAGATATTAAACATACATTACAAGATATTGAACATACATTACAAGATATTGAACATACATTACAAGATATTGAACATACATTACAAGATATTGAACACACATTACAAGATATTGAACATATATCACAAGATATTGAACACACATTACGAGATATTGAACATACATTACAAGATATTGAACATATATTCATAGGTTATAGACTTTGTATGGGAAAATATGAAGACCGAGTTTTTTGGCGCATAGACGGACCGAGCTTGCGAGGTCCGTTCGCGACAAAAAACGAGGTCGTCATATTTCCCATACAAAGTCTATAACCTTTTTATTATATACTTTCAATTTCATTTAGAAACTAACAATAATTTTATTTTTAACAATAACTTTATCGGTTTAACTGAGTAAAAGATGAAAAAACACAAAAAAATTGAAAATTAACGGCGTAGAAATTTGATTGTGACATAATGTTTGCGGGCCGGAATGTTTCCGGGCATATATCGTGTGATATATGCCCGCAAACTTTTAAAGAAAAAAGAAGAGATGAAATTGAAAGTATATAATAACACAAAATATTGAACATACATTACAAGATATAGAACATACATTACAAGATATTGAACATATATCACAAGATATTGAACATTCATTACAAGATATTGAACATATATCACAAAATTATCGAATATAGCACCGTTTTACACGCCATTAATGCCAGAGGCGTGTTATAAATTATGAAAGATGCAGTAAAGTACCTGTGACGTGGTAATGAGCATGCGCATTCTCAGGTTATCGGGGATACGAAAGCATTTGATTTAGAATTACTTGTATATGCATTTGGTTCATTTTGTAAACACTGAAAACATATCGCATTTAAATTCCCCTGAATTCCAAATCTTTCTTCGGATCTCCTCAAAATTTACACGGATAGAACGTCTTAATATGGTGGAATAGACTTGTTGTTTCTTTCAAGCAGAGACCAAAAAAAATAAATAAAAAAATACCGCATTTTAATTTTCTAAGCATTTAGGTTGGACAGACATGGGTAGGGTAATTATGCATATGCCTTGATTGAATTCAGAGACTTTGAAGCAGACGAAAATCCTAATTAGTTTTCTTGATGTGTTGAATATCGCATGATGTACATTGTGTTTCTAACATAAAATCTATTTCAAACTCAGGAATGAATGAATTCCATATTGATTCTGACAAAATGCAATCGCTGATTAAAAGGGACCTTAAGATATTGACAAAACTATACATTGTTTTATATTTCTGCTTCATCAGATATACTATTCATAATATATATATATATATATATATATATATATATATATATATATATATATGTGTGTGTGTGTGTATATATATATATTATATATATATATATATAATAGTTACTTTTCTCAATGATCGGTAAAAGTATAGGTAAAAAAATAAAAATGAAACATGAAGACGTTTAGTAAAGCTTTAGCGCTTTCATTTCAAATCTTCGGAAGATTTGAAATGAAAGCGCTAAAGCTTTACTTAACGTCTTCGTGTTTCATTTTTATTTTTTACCTATATATATATATATATATATATATATATATATATATATATATATATATATATAACATTTTTGTTACGCAATCCTTTGTCTTTTTAGGCTTTGATATAGAAGAAAGTCTACTTGTAGTGAAAAGGTTACCTGTAGGTGTCCAATAAGTTGACAATTGCTGTCCATTATTTTAAAGAATAATGGACAGTAATTGTCAACTCATTGGACACCAACAGGTAAACCCAATAACTTATTAGACATCTACAGGTACATGTAGGCTGAAAATAAGAGAAAGACAGTACATTTGTCAAAGAGATACAAATTTAATTTTAAATTCCCTACAAGTAAGAATCAACACAGATATCGGAAAAATCACTAAAACATTTAAAAATGATATTTCCCTTTAGTAGAATTCTCTGCTTCAACTCCTAAGATTCACAATTTTTAAATTCCATTGGCCATTACTATATCGTATCAAAACTGAAATTTGAAAGACATATTTCCATACTGTATTTGAATTTCGCTGGATTCAGAGGCACATTCCGAAACTTCTTCACAACGCTTTTTTAAGTTTTCTTTATTAGCATATCCTAATTCTGATTTATTATTTTCACTTTCATCAATAATTTCACTTCACGAGATAGTTGTATTGGGTTCTTCTGGCTGGCGTTAATTATTTCCTCATCCCAATATTCGAAAACACAATACTTTTCAGATCAAAATTTGACTTCATAACTTTTTCACCCTTCTTATCCAGAATATTTGCAATACTTTCACTAAAATCCTTCAATTTTGACTGTGCAATAAAAATGCTCTCCCCATCAGAGGAAAACATGTTGATATGGCTCAGTACTATATAGAGTGAGTGAATATAAAACCTGCAGTAGAAGACTACTCACCTGATACTGTCCAATAAGTGAACAAAAGAAACAGAATTCTACGCAAGACTGGTTATATTGTCAGACTATTCAAAAATAGCTTTATTCATAATTATCATTGTCAATGGGTTTACCTGAGTCTGTCCATTCTTAGAACAAAAAATGTAATGTTTTAAGTAGGATATAAGCCTCAAACTGTCCATTCTGTGAGAGAATGGACAGTTTTTGGCTTATATCCTTTACATATATATATCGTCATCGAAAGCAAGTTTTAGACTTCCCTAGATGATCGAACGGTCTAGCGCGTTGGTTGCATGCTGCTAGGAGATTTGGTTCCGCAGGTCGTGAGTTCAACCCCGGGTAGGGGCGGAAGTGGGTATCCAAATTAAGTGAAATTTTCTTTTGAATAAACATAAAGTTCTGCCTTTAGTGAAGAAACATTTATTATAAACCACAGAAAAAAATCACTTTATTTTGATACCAATTTCCGCCCCTACCTGGGGTTAAACTCACCTAGCAGCCAAATCACTTAGGCGATAGACCGCTCGACCAACTAGCAAAGTCAATAAAACTTGCTTTCGATGACGACGCTAAAAGGGACATTAGCTGGCATTTTGTTACCAAATACTAGTATTGAATTCAATGAAAATTGCTCCGTTATATATTTTAGTAATAGCACCAGTATCCAATTTTTTGAAACACATTTTAACCTTAAAGCAGGCACATGACTATGCAATTTTAGTGATTAAATAATTATTGTCTTGCAAGACAATAATTCGTCCTTTTATATTTCTTAATACTAAAAGCGGTTATCTAACTTAGTTTTACCCGTTTTTTTTTCTCTCTCTTGTTTTTGTACAAATAAATGTCACATGCCTACCCCGGATCGGGGTACATACAAAATTTAAATGGATTTTAAAAATATTGGCATTTAGTCATAATAAAACCTTCTAAAATGTGCCGGTAGAGAAAGCGTTATACATTCCTATGTCATTGAGAGGTTTTGAAAAAAAAGGTTACCATCACTTTCACAGCTAATGTCCCGTTACATGTAACTCTTGCCACGATATCGCACATAACACTATTTTTGGAAGAACTAGTGCGTTATGTAAATTTGTTTGCACAGACCGTTTAAGTTATGAGACTAGATATTTAAAAAAAGATAATTCATGTCTATATTTACAGTTTCAAAACCTTTTTAATGTGTGCATTTTCAATCTATATTTCATAATTCCCAACTCATCCTTTGGGTAAGTAGCGATTGACGGAACAGCCATAGAACAGCACATGTAATGTCATATCCTAAAAGAAAAAAATGAGTGCGCGATACTGAAAAAATTCTTGAATTGATTTTCAATTAAATACATACACTTTATATATAGACAACTAGTAATTATTATTTTAAAGTTGTTCTCTCTCTCTCTCTCTCTCTCTCTCTCTCTCTCTCTCTCTCTCTCTCTAATTATGTCACTGTCCAATCAATAAAGTGAAAATTGTCGAATAGATAATTTTACGAATCACATTAAACGTAATTAAAGCAATATATACAGCAACATTTATCTTCATGAAATCTAATTTCCTTATTTGGTAAATCACCGACAATATTAATGAGGGCAAACAATACTTCCAGCAGTTTTGTGTGGTTAAGGATAAGGAAAAAAAATCTGTAAGCTAGGTTTACATGTTAGGGAAATATTTACGTTGATTAGCCTAATAAAGAATACTTAATAGGTACATATATGTGGAAAACCAAGGGGTTAAAATTCTATCTTTTGTAACTACGCAATGCATCATTGATGGTACAGGGGTTTCAACAGTCTCGTTTAAAGTCAGCATTTCGCAAATTCTATGGTCGTTATAACGATCTAGTTTGCCAATACAACCTATCATTGGGTCAAATGCTGTCTGACGTGTTTCATACCGATTGTTAGACCGTTCGTGGCACACTGATTTTGACTACGGATAACTCAGTTTACCTGATGAAGACATAGGACTCATGGCGGGCGTGACCGGTCAACAGGGGATGCTTTCTCCTCCTAGCCACCTAATCCCACCTCTGATGTACCGGTATCCAGGGATCCGTGTTTGCCCAACTATCTATTTTGTATTGCTTGTGGGAGTTATGAGATTTATCACTGTTCGTTATCTCCATATTGCGCCATTCGTTCAATGTAAATGTAGAAATGTTATAATGTGAATTTAGAAATGTTAAACGTAAATGTAGAAGTGTTAATTGCACCTTGACAATTGCAGTACTTATTGATAGTGCAACTGGAATGACAATGCAGTACCCGTTGAATGTTTAAATCTATGGAAAAGCGTATTCGAAACTTTTATGTTATGAGTGTGTAATTTATTTTTTGATCAATATAAATCATTTATGATATCAAACTTCACGCAAATCTTCCTTGGGTAAAGGGGATTCAAGTTTATTCAACTGAAGTGTCATGTCTCCTTCAAAGGGGAGATAATCAAGAAAAGGAAAAATCGTTTGTGGTCAATTTTAAATAATCTTCTCAAGAACCACCGAGCCAGAAAAGTTCAAATTTACCTGAGAGCTCCCCGACATACAGTAGATTTACCTCCATGTATAGGATGAAGGCCACAATAGGGGACCAGGAGATCAAAGATTTATTTGCGGAGTTATAACAAAAATCTGTAGAAACCTTTTCAAGTTGAAATTTACATGCTTCCTGACAAAGTAGATTCAAGCGGGTTCAAATGATCACCATGGGTAGGGTGGGACCACACTAGGGTATGAAAGTTTTATAAGAGAATCGATTAGTTATATTGATATGCAAGCATCACCAGCTAATCAGATTCAAGTTTGTTCAATTTGTGTCATTGAAGTTTTACATGAAAAGGTGACGATAACGATTGCTTGATTGATATTTTCCGCCACACTCAACAATTTTTCAGTTACATGGTGGCGCCCAGTTTTTATTGGTGGAAGAGAGAACCCAGATACAATGTACCTGGGAAGAGACCACCGACCTTCCGAAAGTAAACTGGGAAAATTTCTCACTTGCCGGCGCGAGCGGGATTCGAACCCGCTTCGACAGAGATGAGAGGCTCTAACCACTCGGCCACGGAGGCCTCTGTGACGATAACGAGCAGTGATTGGTCTCATAATTGAAAATTCAGAGTAGGGCAGACACAGACCCTTGAACATATCAGAGATGGGATCAGGTGCCTAGTAAAAGAAAGTATTCCCTTTTGATCGGTTACACGCGCCGTGAGCCCTATATCTCGATCGGGTAAATGGAGTAATATGTAGTCAGAATCAGTGTGCAAAGAACGGCATCAACTGGTATGAAACATGTCAAACAGCATTTTACCCAATGACAGGTTGTTTTTTGTTTGGTAAATTAGATCGTTATAACAGCCATACAAACCGGTCGCGGAAGCTCAATGTTAGAGCATTCGCTTCGTAACCGGGAGGTCGATCGGGAGTCAAGCCCCGCTCGTACCATGGCCGCGTCAAACCTAAGACGTAAACATAGGTAGTGGTTGCTCCTTCGCCAAACGCTCGGCATTTAAAAGTGAGAAGCACGGGTCTTTCGGATATGACCTTAAAAATGGAGGTCCCGTGTCGCGACAGGCGTTGGCACGTTAAAGAACAATCACTGATACGGCTGTAAGCGCTAAGTATAGGTCTAAATATGTGGTATTTAACCTACAATTGGTGACGTCTCAATATGGGCGAAAAATTCTCGACTGGGCATAAAACAAATATACAAAATACCATAAAAATGCTGATTCTAAACGAGACTGTTAAATCCATGTAACATAAACTTATTTTTCAGTAGCCTGACTCGATTTTAAAACTGATCATACACAGAACAAGCTCTTGTGTATCGAATCAGTTGAGAGACATACACATCTTGTTCTGCGTATGATAAGTTTTTAAATCGAGGCAGGCTACTGACGAACAAGTTGATGCTACAGGTGTTTCAATAGTCTCGTTTAAAGTCAGCATTTCGCAAATTCTATGGTCGTTATAATGATCTATTTTGCCAATACAACCTACCATTGGGTCAAATGCTGTTTGACGTGTTTCATACCGATTGTTGGGGCGTTCTTCACATGCACACTGAGTTTAACTACGGATTACTCCGTTTACCTGATCAAGATATTGGAATCACGGTGGGTGTGACCGGTCGACAGGGCAGGTTAACTCCTCCTAGGCACCTGATCCCACCTCTGGTATACCAATATCCAGGGGTCCGTGTTTGGCCAACTCTCAATTTGTATACCTAACGGAGTTTTACGAAGAGGCTTACTTTTACGATTTAAAGGGGCCAAGTCCAAATATAAAAAAACCTGGGCGTGGCAGTTGCAAAATTTAAAGACTTTACGGCATTTAGTTGTTATATATTGTTTAATGTTCCGCTCGAGAATTTCTCACTCGTATGGAGGCGTCACCATTGCCAGTGAAGGGCTGCAAAATTTAGGCCTATGCTCGGCGCTTATGGCATTTGCAAGGAGAGATCTTTATCGTGCCACACCTGTTATGATACGGGGACTCGGTTTTTCCGGTCTCATCCGAAGAACCGCCCCATTTACTCAGTAGTCGCTTCTTACAACAAGTAAGGGTACTTAGGATCTATTCTTACCGGGATCCCCAAGAGTTCCTAAAGAGTTTACAATACTTTATTTATAAACATAATAGTCGATTTTGGTGTTTTTACTGAAGCAGTCTGAATATTTATTTCGGTCCATTTTTGTAGTTGGAGTTGATCCCTTTCAACTGTAAAAGTCAGCCGTCGATTGTAAAAGTAAGCCTCTTCGTAAAACTCCTATAGGAGTTATGAGATTGATCTATGGTGTCCTGGTAGGGCCCTTTGTAAAAGCGTGTTAGTCACAACACGCCGTCATGCCAACAAGCAACGCACCGTTACCCTAACACAACTTTACACATCTCGCCTTCGTGCTGACAAGCAACGCCTCGTAATGATAACACAACTTTACATAACTCGCCTTCGCGGTGTCACTCTAACACAACTCGCCTTCGCACCGACAAGCAACGCGCCGTCACGTTAACATAACTTACCTTCGCGCAGACAAGTGCGAGTTGTGTAAAGTTGTGTTAGCGTGACGGCGCGTTGCTTGTTGACGCGAAGGCGAGTTGTGTAAAATTGTGTTAGCGTGACGGCGCGTTGCTTGTTGACGCGAAGGCGAGTTGTGTAAAATTGTGTTAGCGTGACGGCGCGTTGCTTGTTGGCGCGAAGGCGAGTTGTGTAAGCATGACGGCGCGTTGCTTGTTCACGCGAATGCGAGTTGTGTGAAGTTGTGTTAGCGTGACGGCGCGTTTCTTGTTGGCGCGAAAGCGAGTTGTGTTAGCGTGACGGCTTGTCGGTGCGAAGCTTGTTGGCGTGACGGCGTGTTGTGACTAACGCGCTGTCACGCATTTGCAAATGGCTCTATCGGGATACCATAGCTTCCTGTGTTCATAATTATATAGCCTTTTAATTTTACAAAAGCTGACCTCCTCATGACATTATTACGTGTACATATAACTTCGCAGCAGGGTTAAGGTGTCCCGAGTAAAGTTAAAATAAACATCATAAAATGTACCTCGGTGCACTTCATACTATATGACGTCACAATATAAAAGTACGTCACGACGTACAGGTCTATAGTTGTATCGCGGGGAAAATGTCATAATATTTTCTCGCTATTTATTGCCGTTATCTAGTGTTCAAGCTGTATGTGTTTTAATCTGTTTGTCAGATGACCCCCCCCCCCCCCACCCCCCAAATTTCTTCG
>NC_079166.1:65706195-65768695 GCF_947568905.1 Ostrea edulis | reverse complement strand
ATGATCAACATTTTGCACTGAAATAAGGAATTTGGATACGCTACAGTTATGGCAGATCCGTAGAGCACTTCTAAAGCCACCTGGCATTTCACAGTCCAGTTTTTCCACGAAGAATTTCACAAGCTCTTTAATAAGGCCACCATGGCTAACCACTAGAACATCACCAATAGTTTGCCATTCCTCTATATTTTCAGAATCCGTTACAAAACCAGTCAACTGTGAAGCACTCTCTTCGGATGTACGCATAAAAGCATCCTGCTCTGTGTCACACTTTGATTCTTCTGACAAATGTTCTTCAGACTTTTTCATATTGTTAGATTTTACACTAGCTTTAGATATAGTGTTATTTTGAAACAGAATGAAGTCTGTTTCGTCCCCTTTCATCACGTTAGTGCTACTCGAACTTGTCACTCGATCTAGATTGTCTAACTCTATAATGTTGGGCAGAATAATGTCTCCAATTTCTGTTTTTCTACCTTGTGATTCATGGAATGGTTCAGGGGAGACAATCTTTTTAGACTTAATGATCTTTTTTGTCTGACTTAACAAGGATGTTGAATCGCTGTCCGAGAACCTCCGTTTCCTGAAAAAGTTATAACATGTACATATATTGATAAGCTCTTTATCTTTGTAAACATTTGACTTGTAATTGTTTTTTTTATGCAGTGGCGGATCTAGAGGGGTTGGTGGGTGGGTAGGGTGTTACTGGGGTTGTGACCCCATTGTTTAGTTTGGGTCAATATTTCTAAAGAAATTGAATTGTCATTTTTAAACCCTTGCCCCCCCCCCCCCCCCCCCCTTTTCAGGTAGAAAAGGTACAACTTGGGTCACATCCCTCTTTGAAAATTTCTGGATCCACCCCTGTTCTAAATATTACAATGTCATGTGATAGATACACATATGTAATATCTATATCATAATGACAGTATGCATATTAATTAATTAATTTGTTAATTACCCATGTTGTGTAGAAGGTGTATTTTGACTGACCAGTTCTTTGCAGAGATCAAAGAAAAATGTGACGGCCCTCTCATGTAGCTGCAATTTGAATAAATTTGAATAAATTTCAATGTAAAAATCACAAAAATCAATAATGGATATAGACTTTGAAAGGAATTATTTTTGTGCGGCCAACTTCTTATAGTTTGGAAAGAAAAGCATGTTCAAAGGGATTTTATTACAAGATTAAAAAGTTGTTATTCCACACCATTGTTCAGTTTATCTTTGTTGCAGGTAGGAATGAAGTGGATAATTTCAATTTTACAAATTTTCAGAAATCTAGAATAACTAAAACAAATTTTGATCGAAATATGACCTTAATTTATTATAATAAGTACAGCTGAACTTTGGTATCTTGAACATCGATATCTTACATCGATATCTTGAACATCGATATCTTACATCGATATCTTGAATACCATGGGTTGAGTTGGAAGCCCCAACTACATTATTTTATGCATTCTAACCTCAATATCTCGAACTCTCAGATATCTCGATGTTTTTTCTCAGCCCCATCGAGTTTGAGATAACAAGGTTTGTCTGTAGTTTGTCAATCAACTTTATCCTTTCTTTCAACATTGATCATCTATGAAGTTTTTATCTGATGTACGTAGTTCAGAAGTTATGATTTATTAGAATTATGGATAGGCTAGGAGTTGTACAGACCAAAAACAGTGTGCCCTAAATGTTCAATCAAATGGGGGAGGGGGTGTCACATAAAAAGTAAAAAACAGAATGAACATGGGTACATACATATAAGTAAAACTATATACAGGAAATATGCTAAGTAACAATCACCTGATGAAATGTCTCTGAGCCTGAAGGGTTGAACTCTGTCCATGAGGGAAGGGACATGCTCTTAGCAGCTTCAATCAACTCTCGGGAAGGTCTCCCTTCATATTCCCCAAATTTCTGTTTTAAGAGACACTTTATTTTCACAAATTTAATACTAAAACAGTGATATGTTTTGAGAATAATACAATTAGTTTACTTAAGTTTGTTTGATATGATAGTTAAACTTTACAACATAGCCTGGTATATAAGTTAATAAGAGGCCCATGGGCCATATCATTCACCTGAAAAGTTACATTTTTCCCAAGTAAAATTCAAACACCTGATGGGTCATATCATTCACATTTTCCCCATATAAAATTGCAACACCAAATTATTCCTGGGGTCATGAATAATGATGTGAAAATATTTGAATCTGTGATGCATGAAAATGCTTGCATACACATTTGTATCAATTTAACAAATTATGTTGCTGTGGTTTTTGAGAAAAATATTTAATTTTTTTCCCTATATACAATGTATTCTCCTGCCAAAAAAAAGAAACAATAGAACTATTATTTGCACCTTTGTCTTTCATCATTACATATGTGCACCTGATTTTGATTAATGGGATCCCGACCCTTCCGATATCAACTGGAGCTGCTGTAAAGCAACAACCAAAATATGCCCATCCAGTATACATGTATTCAGTAATATGAAAATTCAGTAATTATACATGTATCAACATCCAATTTACTGGTGTGAATTAAACCATTCTTTGGTCAAACAAGATGCCCATTGGCCTAATTGGTCAAATGAGTATTAACTAAAAGTATCACTAGCCCCATGGGCTATGAAATCTATAATAATTTTCCTGTTCTGCATATTTAAGGTATTAAAATTCTAATAACAGCAACAGCATAAAACAAAATGTACCAGGTATTTTTTGATCCACTTCTCTCTGAAATTTTACGTGTTTCATTGAACGTTGATGTGAAGTCAGTGCCCCCACCCCCATGTTTCCCATATCCACCCCCTTAAAGCATGTCGAGCAGAATACTCTGTCTATTACTCTTAACAACAATGAGCCCCTTAAACTTACGCTCCCACTCAGAAGAATAAACACATTTCCCAGGCACGACTCAGCAGACTGCATACTGGTACATTTGTCATAACCTGTAGCACTCTTGTTCATTTGCACCTAAACACTTATAGCAAGGGAAATTACTTTGTGTCAAGCGTTTTTATGATACAGATTAAAACCAACACGGTTTTAGTAGTTCCGGATTTGGCGAAACAATATCAATTTATTCTAATGGATTTTTTTCTTAATTTATGGAGTTTTCCAGAAATTGAAACCAGGAAAAAGTGAAATTCCATGACTTTCCATGACCTCTCTCAAAATTCCATGACTTTTCAAGACCTAAAATCGAATTCCATGACCCATATTATTATTAATGTTTCTATTTTGTTTAGTGCCTATAAAATTATTCGATTAATTTTGACCTTGACCTTTGACCTTGAAGAACAAGTTTTTATCTCTAATCATTGGGAACATATGTACTATGTTTGATGATCCTTGCCTTATAAGTAATGTTTTTATATGACCCACAAGGTGCTGACAGACAGGTAGGCAGATGCACTGTGTCATACCATAATGTGACCCATTTGTGACAGGCATATAAAACTTGTATATAGTATGTAACTACACATACTCGTTCTCTGAGCCTTTCATCTAAACGGAGAGGAGAACTGCTGGCTGTGTTTCTCTTTACAATAGCTTCAGCCGTCTCTTGAGCCCTGGACAAATCACTGGAGATGATGTGGCTGTATCTCTCATTCTGAAGTCTCTCAGCCACAAGACGAGCTTGCTCGTGTCCTGCATTCGACAACGGAACATTTGTCTGTCCTGCAAATAACCAAGATGGTTTATAATTTGAAGGATTGAGAAGTTTTTCAAACTGTTTGGTATTGTAGTCAAACAGACTAGTGATTTAGTATTGTAGTATATTACAGTGTAGTTTCATCAATCAGCAGCTGTTAGCTGGTTAAGTTGAAATGTGAACACTGCAGAGAGTGCACAAATTGGATATATTGCATAATTTTTTCCCCCCAGTAACTTTAACTTTGGATGAAGAAGTGGATAATTTACAATATCTCTCCTCCCAATACCATCAAAATACATGTAATGTGTTTTAAAAAGTCACTGCACTTGGCTACTTGCAGATACAAAATAGTATATTTTTGAAGTGGAATGGGTGTGACTGTGAGTGAGGAATAGACCTCAGAATGACCTTTTTTTAACCAAAAGGGAATGCATCTCCCTTAAACCCACAATTTAATATGCTGTCCATTTGGTCCCTTGGATTCGGCATACATGTACCTATTTGAAGATATAGAGCCTACAAGGTAATTAAAGACCCCAAGGTACACAAATTTTTAGGTAATGTACATCCAATCTACTATCATAGCCTTTTTGTTTTATATATATCTACTAATTAAAATAAAAATCTCAAACAAAAGCTATTTTGAAGCTTGATATAACATGCATTTTTCATTTAGGCTTATAAGGATAACTCTTACTTGAATGGCTGTTACATGTATTCACATCTCTCCCTAGCTGCGATAATGTAGCCCTATTCGATTTTAAAAAAAAAATTGGAGAGGGCTACATTATTGCAGCTCATCTCTCCCATACCTAGGTTTTGTTATGAAAAAACCCCCATAAAATCAATGTATCAATCTGACTAAAGTAAAGACCTATATAATAAACACATATAAAGGTCTGTATTTTAGTCAGGTTGTCAATGAATTGTATTTAAACCGTATTTACATGTAATGAGACTATGACACCATCTTCAGAGACTAGTTGCAGTGATTCAGGGGTTAGAGGCTGTGGGTTCTAGCGCTGCTCATACCCTGACCACATCAACCCCAAACATAAAAATAAGTGATGACTGCTTCTTTGCCAAGTGCTTCTCATTCAAAAGAGAGTGTTACGGGTCTCTTGGATACGACCTTAAAAATGGAGGGCATGGTATGTGTTGGCATGAGAAAAAAAAGTCCTCATTACTACAGCCTTACATGTAAGTGTCACGCATAGGTCTAAATTTGTGGCACTTCACCTACAGCTAGTGACGTCTGTGAATAAAAGGGATGTGAAACAAATCATAAATTGTCTGATTATTTGTAGGTCTACCCAAAATTTTTGATTACTTGTTGGTATTCACTTGCTCAGGACACTTGGATCTCCATTTAGGTAAATCAACATTCCGGCACAACAATACAAGTTGAAAATAAAATGAAAAGGGGGAGGGAATTCTTGCCTAGGGGAAAAAATAAACTGACATTGTTCGTATAGAAATTCTATACTAGGCCATGCTTTCCCTCCATGGCTGAAAGTTTACTATGTTGGGGGAAATTCTATGCTATGCAACACCGACATGGCATTACATATACAGAGTTAAACACAAAAACCAGTCAAAAAGTTTTTACCTTGGATTATCCCTTTTCTGTTGTATGATGTTTCTCCACTAAAAATAACGACAACAAATTATTATTTTTTTGTCATTCTACAATGTCATGATAGAGATACGACTTAATAATGACAAGTTACTTCGATAAAAAATTAGAAAAGAATAAAAATGTGCATTTTAGGACGTTTACAGATAGTGAAACAAGATAAAGAAATTGTGAGGCTTAAACCTACTAACTGTCTAACAATCGTTAATGAGAATAGCACCATCTGTAGATCAGTCTCAAAATAAAGCATCCAAACACATGATAAGTGGAAGTGTGGACGTCAGGTCAGCAGGCAAGGATTAGAGTAAGAGTCAAGTTTGACTTTGAGAAGAAAAAAAATCACTTTGTTTACATAAAGCTACTTTCTGAACATTGAGCCCGATCAAAAAAAAAAAAAAAAAAAAAAAAAAAAAGAAAAAAAAAAAAAAAAAAGGGAACTCAGTTGACTTTGTTTCAGATTCAAGTTTTTATTTTGTCAGTTTCTGTCTTTTTCCCCTCCGCAAGTTCGATTATATTTGACTTTGCCAGAGATATGTTTACGATTTGCCAACATTTTTGCTAATTATACATATTATTACATGTTTCTTTAAAAAGTAAAATTTATTGATCGTCAAATCTAGAGACAACAAACTAATAAACAGGAAATAACAATTTATAGGTGAACTTTTTATTACACATGTTCGAAATTAACTATTTATTGGTATGATTGTCTATATGGTATTGAACCTCTGCAGAATAGATATTATTAAAAAAAAATAAAAATCTCCAGCCAAATAGGGCTGCTAAAATTTCGGATACTTGACGTCATAGACTACGAATAAGTTTATGAAAGTACAGAAGTAGCATTGTGACGTCATCGGTTGTCCATAGAGAAATGCCAACGTCAAGTCAAGCTAAGTTTCTTAAAAACGAACATTCGGAGGGAAACACGAGCAATCCTCGCAAGTTCCATGTACCAACAGGCAGTCGGCCAAAAAGTAGAGCGGATTTGAACGCGTTAAATGGACCCAAAGAAAAAAATTGCCAAATAATGGAGAAAATATTTCAAGAAAAGGGATTACATCCGCAGTTACTTTATAACCCGGTCTCCGGATGCTTCGCTTATCGGTTTAAATTTTCTGAACAAAGTCTTCAAATGGTGAGACCAAAAAGCAGAGTGGATTTCGAAGATCAAAATGACACAAGAAGCAAGTCTGCCAATGTCACCAAATGTAACAAAGAGGGACGCAAAAGGCTAGGTACACACATTGCGCTAGCAGAGAATATTCTGTCGCTGGGATTTCGAGGACTCAACAAGAAGTCAACTAGAAGAGAAGTAAAATCAGCCCACCTTGCTTCAGACACACATAAACGTCATCCTATCTCAGACCCTGGAACTGAAACTCGACAGGGCCCGGGAATACAATTAGGCATAACCAAAGTCTACAAAAAGCAACCCACTGCCACCAAGGCATCAAAACACAGAAAACTGAAAAGGTTTGTTTTGTTATATACACCTAAAGATGTACAGAAAAAAATTTCAGGCTGATACTGAGTAATTTGAAAAAAGTGATAGTAATTAATTTCCATCTCATCTGAATTCAATTACATTTTTGGATTTCTAAAATGATAATTATTCCTTTGACTGTAGGCCTAATTGTCTAGATATCTTTCCTTTCGTATATGTACGACGGTTTGAGAATCACAAATAATGTCGCCAACATAATTATTATATTACAATCTTAAGGGATCCGATATTTCAAACCTTTACTTTAGGGGACCAAATCTATAAAACAAGTGATATTGCTCTTGTAGTGAATCAAGATAGATAATTTTTATGTTATGTAGATATTCGGTTATACAGTGTTTTATAGAAGGTCCTTTCACTTTTTTTTCCGACTGTGTGTTTGGTTCCCTATTAAAGTAAACACAGACCTCGTTGTAAAGTTCTAATCACAGGAAAATAGGCTCTAGATATTGTAGAACCTCCTCCCCCATCTTTTAAATGTACGTATATTGTTTGTCAAACTGAATATTTTTCCTTTCAATTTGTGTGTTGTTTCTTATTACACTTCAAAACACTGCGACCACATGTGTTTCTCAATCCAAGGAAGGCGAAACACTGTACATGTCTATAATTTATCAAAACCATGGCCAATTGATTACTGTAAGTTTCAGTTAATTAAGGATGCATTCGTCTCACTTTGCATTAAATGTAAGTAAAAAGTAAGTAAGTAATTTTTATTTAAAGTCGAAACTATATATACAGGTAACAATAAACATGAGCTAAGAGCTCTTTAACCGACTATATAGCATTAAAAAAACACAAAGCACTAATGATATATAATTGCATGCATAGACATAAAAACAGAAATTTGAAATAAAACAGGAGGCATACATGTATACAGACATCACAAGTCATGCATACATATACACAGGGACTAGCTATATTAAGATGCACATGCAGCACTGAAAACAGTTTGCAACACAAACAGAAATATGGATATATACATAGACTAAATAAATATGCATACCTAAGAGACAGAGCGGAGTAAAAATAATACAGTTAAAATTTGTACATGTAAGCTTAGAAGCATAGTTAGAAATTAGATCAAAACTTTAAGATTTAGGCAGGAGAGGCTGGAATCTGCATGAGCTGCATTTACAATTTAATTCCCCACACCAATTTTGAATATAATTTGAGAATAGATTATATGATGTAATATTTCTTGCTTCGTTTGGCAAAGAGTTCCAGAGCTTTGCTGCCTCATATGCGAAAATAAACCTGTATACAGGGTCTTGCAAATTTTCTATATTTTGTTACCTTTGCAATTGAAAACGTATTCCCACAGTTTTGAAAACATTTTCTTTCTGTGATCCTTAATAATTCATATCTTTTTAAATCTTTCAATCACTAGAATAAAGTGATATTTTACTAGGCCGTTGATTACACCAAACATATTGTCCCTTTGATTCAAGTTCCCCATACCTCGCTTCAGCGTTAGATAGTATCTGTATTGGTTACTGGAAATTAGCTCACTTGTATTGAGGAACTGTAAGTAAGACAAAGTGGCTCCTGCTCGATTGATATCAAAAGTCATCTTTTAAAACTGAAGAAGATGCATGCACATATATCTGGAGTATATTTTCCAATTTGTTCGAATTGTAACGAGAATTCATCCTTGAATTACCGATCGGTTTTACATAAAAATTTCGTTAGTGCCCTGTGATCCTTAAACACATACATTGTACATGTAACTTACATACATGTTCTTTTTTTGACATTTATTTAGAATGATATATGGTAACATTTCCTATTATTTTGCCTTTGGCACTTTTACAAATTATAATGAGTCATTTCCTCATGAATGCGTTGCAGTTGTGAACAAACAATGCACGTATGAATCTTAATTAACAGCTATGAATTCAGACAGCAATGAAAGCAGAAGTTTGAAAATACATGAAGGTATGAACTGAAACGCTTTCCGTCGGCATTCTTTTCATGAAGCGCAAACTTCTACATACATATCTAACTATGTTTACAGAATTACATCGACTTGAAACGTCACAGTTCATCCCTCATGCATTTTCTGTCTTAAATATTCACAATAATGTCATCTGTGACATCATTCATACTTGTATGTATTTTCAAATCTTAAATAAGTATATTCAAGAAATAAATTTAACTTTCGAAATAAGCGTACGAACTGCGAAGCTTTACGCCTGCATACTTCATGCAGGGTGCTAGCGCTTCATGAAATGTATGCTGACACGAAGCGTTGCTGTTCATACCCTCATGTATTTTCATAAATGCGATTTGTCTCTCATATTTACTTTCTGTTTTCATTTCTGTCGGATAATTAATTCCCAGGCGTTAACTTGATCGTACTACATATGCACATTGTTCACATCTATGAGGAAATTGCTATCACTTCAAATGGTAAATATATCGAAGATAAAAACATAGGAAATTTAGATATATGCAAACATTTCTAAAAAGTTGATTCCGAACTTTTAGAAACGAGGAACGCACGTCACCACGTTACGAAAACCTCCTTCTTCCGGCGGTGTATTTGAGGAAAACACCCGCCAGAAAGGATCCCCTGACTGTGTGTTTCAGTCTCAGAGACAACGAAAGCACGACACACGGCGAGCTGAAAAATCACGTGGAAGTGCAGGTAGAGGTGACAATCACGCAGCTTCAGTATGAACCCCTGTCAGTGAGATCCGGAGACCCAAGCATCAACGGTCGCTGGTTAGCAACCATGAAGAACTTGTTTGAAGTTGACTCGTTGTTGAGAAAAGGTTTCTATATGGACGGTGACCACATTATTGTTAAAGCGTGGGACGAAATTGCAGACAGAGAATACCAGAAATACAAGTACCTGCAGGGCATGGACAGTGAGAGGGACAAGTTAAATCTGCCAACATCTAAATTATCGAAAAAGTTTCACAAACTAAACACGGTAATACAGGGATGGAAACTAAGGTTATGATTATAATTGTATGGTACTTATTTAAATTAATTAAATAAAATGTACATTTAATTAGTAAGTATTTGTTTCATTACCGTTATCTTACTGAAATATTCAAGAAATTACTGTCTCTTGTTTACAAGGCGGCCGGAGGAGGGGGTGGGCGCAAAAGAACAGGTTTCAGGGGTCCTTTATAAATAATCCAAAATATGCAGATATGAATGTTATATATCGGTGCATTGTTTTGTGTTGCATATGCACGATTATTTCCCTATATTTTTTTTTTTGGGGGGGGGACCAAAAAAAAAAAACCCCCAAAAAACAACCCAACCAAAAAACCATCCAGTGACCCAGATTTGATGCATTTTGAGCTGCATCGAAACTAGGCAAATGGAACGTCGCAAGAAGATGTAGTTCCGAATTTTCTTGGTTGTTTCTATAATCATAGATATATCAAAACCAAATTCATTGTGTGACATTTAGGATACATATATTACGTGTTTGTGAATTGAATTTGAAAAATCATAGATTTCTGTATAACACTTTTCATTCCTGATAAAAACTACATGTTTTAACTGCACTGGTATTAAACTGATGTACGTAACTGCAGTTACGTACATCTCAAGGTGGCGGAAGAAGAAACAGGTAAATTAAAATAGCGATGCTTTTGTCTGTTAGAAAGCAAAGTGAAATACACATCACGAAAGAGGATGTCTATTTATATCAATAGTTCACAATTGTACCCAAAGTCTTCATGACACTGTCCTGAATTTGCTGCAATCGGTATTTGAAATACGTAGATTGAAGTACTATATGAACAACGAAACATCTCCCTACTTCGATATTCTGATAAACATGGTGACTTGGCACCACTGGTTTAGAGTTCAAGTTTACAGTTCAAGGAAAAAAACCCTCATTAAATTTACATTCTCGAGTTACAGATGTCAGTCAGTTAATGGGGGCGCCGGTAGGAGTCATGTACTGCTTAAATGTAATACTGTCAGAATGTGCATGCTTGTTTACAATAAAGCAGTTGTAAATCCCAGAATCACAGGTAAGTGACCTAGATAGTCTGATGTGACTCGTGTACTTTGGAAAACTATTTACTATCTCCTATCTCCTGTGACACTAAATAGTAAATTACACGTGCAATCCACGTTTCAATATAGAGTTAATCATCGTATTCGAACTACCAATAGTCTCATGCACAGAAAGGCAAAACTGACATAAATATTAGTAGGGTTTTTTTGTGAAGAAGAAGAGAGAGCGCAATTTATTATTTGATCTGGGAAAGCCCGCTTGTTAAAAAAAAAATGTTAGTCAAAAGCAGAGCCATATTATAACATTATATATTTTCTGTCAAAAGATATTGCATTAAACTTTTCATGTTAATTCTTTCGATTTTGTATAACAGAAAACAGATTGAAGCATTCTTAGAATTAATCTTATTGAAACAAACAATACATTTATCATTTCCATTGTCAGAGTACCTTTTCATCTATTCAACATTTTCTTGACGTCTCCATATGAGTGAGATATTTTCGAATGGGATCAGACGTTACACAATATTCAATCAATCAATCAATCAACATTTTCTATATTTATTCAATTCCTATTCTAAAGCATTGAAGTGCAATGAGAAAGAAGGCAAAACAAACTGTACGACTATACATACAACACTTCATTTTGAAAAAAAGCCCGTTTTACTTTAATTTACTGGATTTCTTCGGTAATTTCTTGCAATGTTAATCCCATAATAATACTGCATTGTATTTATATTCTTTCTTTCTCACTTCCCCTTTGTTTCATAAAAAAGAGCTGTAATGACACATAGTATGGGATTTCTTTGGCAATCACCATCTATAGGTGGATGTTTGAAACAGCATTATATTATATTTCATTGTTTACATGGAATTGATAGAAATATTGTTCTATCCCCTTAAAATGTTACACGTGTATTACTGTGTTGGTAAAAAAAAAAAAAAAAATGACGATGCAATTTCAAGTAGTAAAATGTTTAAGAGTTTACGACGAACGACTTCCGACGGTCGCCGACGGAAGGGCACGAATAGGAACAGGTTACCTGGTTGACTCAGGTTACCTAAAAACTGAAATACCTAAATATTTTTTATGTGACTAGTCAATCTGTTCACGTTCCATTTTGTATGATATTTTTGGATTATCGACAAACATACGCACATGATTTATAACCCTTTTACAACTTCATAAACGATGTAAAATCGATCGCTCATGGTGCGGAACTTTATATTCTAAAAAACAAAACTGTACAAAGACAAAGCTTCATGTACAAGTCATTCACTTTCCTTGGCTATGTGAGTAAACCGATTACAGTGAAAATATTGCACTGTAAATAAGTTTATATTTGAAACATAAATTTAAAAGCTAGACAATCTTAGTAAGAATATACCGTAGTTAAAAGAGCACAATGTGGTCGTATATTTATTGCTGAATTTGCAAAGCACAAAGAACAAATAGATGGCGAATGTTGCATAATTTATAACATCGCGAGCAAGCAAAGACAAAGCATTTGTAAATTGTTAATGACTAGAAAACATCTTTGATCCTTTAACTTCAAGATGCTTGTGCATATGCACGTAAAGTGGGGTAGCTGTGTAGGTTCTGCACTGGAAACAGTGCTCTAATTTCCATTGGGAATTGTTTCACGAAGTATAAGTGTATGAGGGCTACTGAAGGAATTAAACAGAGAACGGGGGACCAGAAGAGAAAGTAGGTAAGACAAATTCATAAGATTTTATGTTCGTTAAATACCTGTCCGCATATGTTAAATTTAGATTTTTTAAAATTGTCTATGCATTTTAAAAACGAAACCATTCTATTATATATTGCTCGCCGTCATTATTCTCCCTCGTCAATAGAAACAGATTAAAAAAAACCAAACAACTTATATCTTATTAATTCTGCTTTAAGTGAAATTGTTTCCACCAGAATGTTAAACTATATTGTAGATGTAAGTAACTGTTCGGATCACGAAATATGTACAATTATAATTATTTCCTGTACTAGTGTATCATATGTTTAAGTGAAAAATGCAAAAGGAGGGACGAAAATTTAGGAATGGAGAAATTTGTATTTTGAGTCGACACGCGATTTCATTTGAATATTAATAATGCTATGACTGAATATCGAATATCGATGCCATGAAAAAAGTGATGTTTTTGGTTACTTGTATATGATTATTATAGTATACATTTAATACATTGTAAAATATATAACTCTAATGTACTATGCACGATTAATGCATGTACACTGTAGTTACACAAAATTGTCGAAATTTCTCTCAATCAGGTTTTCTGTGCACAGCTAACGACAGATTAATTAAAGTATCTAATATGGAGAGATTTACATCGGTTAAGCGGCCACCTTCACCATCACCAGAGGCTTTGTGTTTTGAGCTCAGTGATGAAAGTGTAGACCACGTGACTGTCCTCTGTGCAATAAAGAAATTGACAAAACTGTTCAAAGGTACAAGCGTGGTGACCATCCACTACATCCCACGCCAGAAACGATGGAAAATTAACATGGATTCATTGCACTCGCGGAATCGTCTCCTAGGATCAACCATAAATGTTGGAGGGAGTTGTGTGCATTTGCAATGTTTTGATGCCGTAGTTTATACAGAGTACAGAAAATATCTGAGATCACACGGCCTGCTGTCAATGATAAACAGAAAGAAATAGAAAGAACCGAATCTCTGAATGTCTTGAAGCTGCGGGAGAATACGCTGTTCCTGAAACGTGTGACGTTTTATGGAGAGTCTGAGAAATATGGCACTGATGTGAAACAATGACGTAATGTTTCCTAAAATTATGCATATATTAAAAGGTGAAAATTCTTTATGATTTGAAATCAGTTACTGGATGTTTGACATACATGTGTGCTTACAAACACTGACATACATGTAAATAATATCATGTACAATTATAGAACGGGTTTGAGGAAACTAGCAAACATATGTCCCACCGAGACAAAAATCTTTGCCGCCGAGGGATATAGCGTTTTTTAGTCGAGGAGGACCATGAATTTGCTATTTCCCGAATTGCCCCTTTTGAAACTGTTTTATTATAACAAAACAATCTAAAGAGATTATTTATCAGATATCAATGTCGATAATTGACTGTAGTTCTTGGTCGGTAAGAAAATCAAAGATCCCTTCCGCCACCATTAAATTTGATCTATTAATGTCTGTTTGCATAATATTACGTCACAGGTCTCGCGATTTTTTTAATCTTCCGCATACCAAGCATTCTGATTGGTTAAAAATATCAATGAACATTAATGAGGGAGTAATCCCACAGAGTAGTGCTGATTTTGCAGGGAGTAGTTCTCAGATAAGGAAATAGTCATTTTCAGGGAAATAGCCATTTATTGTATTACTTTTGCATAGAGAGACAAACCAGTTGAGGTATAATGATTTAATATATCACAGATCAAAGCTTTGATAATATCTAAATTTGTGCACCATTTTGAACCTGGAAATATTTAAACTACATATAAGTAGTGAAAATTGAAGATTTCGTACCATTGCATCCATGCAATATATACATGTCCCATTACAATATCATAAATAAATTACGATGATAAGTTATATGTCTATAGATAACTACTAATCATTTCATATAAAACAAAACGTTGATTTACATCATTTTAACATGCATTCTATCATATAAATACATTATATCAATAATACTTTTGTATCAATATTCATAACTATATCCTTATATAACTGACTTGATAGATCTTTACACATTGAATTTATCACAAATACTTATAATTGTTCATGTTATAGTGTGTGACGTCATGTTATAGTGTGTGACGTCATGTTATAGTGTGTGACGACACGAACATGAACTCTAAACTTTTTATCACAGTAGATATGTACGATAAACAAAGATTCAAATCTAACAACAATTATTCTAAATAAATTGAATAGAATGTCAGATGTAAAAAACTTTCTTGACTTATCATTTACTCATGGCAGTTAGTTAACGCAATCTTCAATTTTCTATGCTATCGTTTCAACGTCCCCTGCAAAAGAAAACATATTGCCCAGTACAGACATGCGGAATCCAAAGATATTCGTCACGGTATAATAGTAAACGATTATAGAGACGGTGATATATAAAGATTAATCACTGAATAGATCTCATTAACACTTACTTGCTAACTGTCTATATTTGCAAACTTTTAATTTGTCGGAGAGTATCGGCAGTGTCGCTTCCTCTCCTGCTGATTTCTGCCATCGTTGAAGGCTAGAATAGCATTTCTGTTGTATCGATGGTGCTGATTGGTCAATTTCATTCACCTCATCTTCAGGAACACCCAGTCGATTTGCTATGGTTTTCCATCCTTTAACTGCATCTGGGTTTTGAGCGACCTTTACGAAGGCCCTCTTTAAATAGCTATCTGTTCGAGTAAGAAAATCATATATCAACGTTATTATCTTCATTGTTCAAAACGAGTTTCGTTTTAGATTTTGCATTTACTAACTAATCGCACCTCTATAAGCCAGTCCACGGCGTCGTCTGAATTCCTCATCTCGATCCCGTAGTTCTACTGCTAGATCCCCTCTTCCACAAGCAGACAAAGCTTGAGCTAAAATCTCCAACTGAAGCACAATGCAAATTCAAACAAGGACATTAATAAAACTTCTAATCCCGTTTTTGATATATCAGTGATATCGAATAATTGTATTTTACGTACTATGAACACAATCTCTACCTTATTCAAACCAAGACATTAATAAAACTTCTTGACAGATATCAGTGACATAGAATTATTGTATGCCTTTTTTACACACGATAAACACAGTCTCTACCTTATTCATACATCTTGGCACTCTTTTGGCCCACGTTACCAACATGTCGTATCTAATTTTCTTGGGCTCTGGATTCTGGTTGTTCTGCCGTAAGATAGCCTGTATTCGGACAGATTTTAGACTAAGGTATTGCGCCAATTTCTTCCACTCCTCTCCCAATTCACTGGCCACATATTGTAATATATCCTCTTTGTTCGGACCTACAAAATAGAAAATGATTTAGGTCGAAAAGTCCATGCAGTAATTTGCTCCCAGTTGTAGGCTCTTGTTTCCAATGAAAATCATTGAAGGTGAAACAAAGAGACAACTAATTCAATCTTCTCAAGTTAAAGTCAATTTCCTAATCTGGAAGACTACTAATACGGATGATGGGTACCAAAATTATGCATTTTACTGAAAGTAGATTTAATCTGCTTATAGTTGTATGAGAACCACACAAATTATTAAAAGCTACACTACTTCGAAGCGAATTAAAGGTATTCTATACACGCCTATATACAATTCTATACACACCCTCAGCGGTGACCCTTATTGGAGCTGTTGCTAGTGGTTTAGGTGGCTCTGGTTCAGGCTGAAAGTTAATAAAATGATAAGTCACACTATCAGAAAAAAAACTATTGATGTTTGATTTCTTTGTTTAAAAGTTTTACGTCCCTTTGACGATCTGGGAAGAATTGAAAAATCATAATTTGCTACAGCAATTACTAGTGAACATTTAGATACATTGCTGAGATGATCATAAAATTCAAAGTGTTGTGGAACTCTTCCAAATTCTTAAACTACTCCTTTAACAGATCAATGCCACTTTTATTTGCAAAAAAACCCATCGGATGGTATCCTCCATAGATTAAGTAAATCGACAATTCATACCTTTGGAATGTTGATAAGAAGTTCAGTCAGAAGAATACCCTCTTCAACTAATTCCATGGCTCCCGGCTTTTGAGGAGTTTTGGATTTTTCTGTGACCATTGCAGGTCTTTGAACAAGAGCTTTGGTAAACACTTGAGCAAAACCTCGGTAAAAAGGAAAGCTCTTCTGAGCAAACTTGTCGATTTCTTCCACACTGAACTCTGTTCTTCCACGGATATAAGTGTTGAATACCAAATTGATCTTTTGTTCGTTGTCACATCGAATGTTTCCTCTAAACTGCACATCTAAAATTTGACCCTCTCTGACGATAGTATCCTTGCTTGGAGGAGGACCTTCCCCATATCCCTCTTCTCCTAGTTTCTTGATGATTTTGTCTGTTTTACTTGCGGGGCAACAAACAAGAACTATTTCGTTTGGATCATCACTCCTTTGGCGCAATACAACATTCATAGTCCTATGTTGTATAGCGTTTTCCACGTGATTCGCCATTCGTTCAATAGATATTGGTGATATTCCTTGTTTTGTTCTCAGAATGATAAACCTAATGAAAAGAATGATTAATGTTTAAGATGCCTGTGTCATTTGTGAATGAAACAGTAACTGAAATTCGGCTACATAGAAAGGTATGCAGTCGTATGCATTTTAAATTTTCATCACTGTTTCTCTCACGTGAATAGGTAATACATTTATTATTTTACCTGTCGTGGGGATCTGTAATATCAAAAGTGACAATGTCCTTATTTTTGGGTTGGAAGAGATTTACTTTTGGTAGCACCGTCCAAGGCCCTTTGTCGTCCCGTACAAGCAGATGCATTTCTTCTTCTGGTTCATCTTGAAAAAAAAAGGATCCAATTTTGAGGTCTAAATAAATGATATTCATAATGTCAAACTTATACGGTACCAATTTTGATGCACCAGATGTGCATTTCGACAAATAATGTCTCTTCAGTGATGCTCAACCGAAATGTTTGAAATCCGAAATAACTATGAAGTTTTAGAGCTAAATATAGCCAAAAACAGCGTGCCAAAAAGTGGAGCCAAATTCGTCCAAGGATAAGAGCTATGCACGAGGGAGATAATCCTTAATTTTGAAATGAATTTCTAAATTTTATAACAGCAATTAAATATACATCCGTATTTTCAAGCTAGTAACGAAGTACTAAGCTACTGGGTTGTAGAGACCCTCGGGGACTAACAGTCCACCAACAGAGGCCTCGACCCAGGGGTCATAATGTCAAACTTATACGGTACCAATTTTGATGCACCAGATGCGCATTTCGACAAATAATGTCTCTTCAGTGATGCTCAACCGAAATGTTTGAAATCCGAAATAACTATGAAGTTTTAGAGCTAATTATAAATATTGCCAAAAACAGCGTGCCAAAAAAGTGGAGCCAAATTCGTCCAAGGATAAGAGCTATGCACGAGGGAGATAATCCGAAGTACTAAGCTACTGGGCTGTAGAGACCCTCGGGGACTAACAGTCCACCAGCATTCATACTGATCTACAACAAATCACTGTACTGTTAAAGTGTAATTTCCGTCTACAGACTAAGAATTTCACGACAAAGCAATAGATATGTTATGCCATGATATGATACTAGTTCTTTAAATCGTTTTTGTTTGTCTATATTCTGTTTATTTCTCATTAAAAATATACTATAGACACATCACCAGCTTTAGATGATGTGTTATAATTTTTGACTTATGAATGGTACTCAGGCCCATATCAGTGATGGTTGTTTATTGTGCTAACAACAAACGTGACACGGGACCTCCGTATTGAAGGTCATCTGTCTGGGATCCATGATATCCTCTTCTAATACTGGGATCTTGGTGAAAGAACAAATCCTAACATCCATGTATGTTAGACATCTTAAGTGTAATTTGACGTCGGGATCGAGAACCGAAGTTGAACCTACCAGTTTTAAGAAAATAAAAACAAAAGTGAATGCTACCTTCTTTTGTGGAGAATCCCATACTTGATACTGGTCGTGCGGCGGGCTGTTCCCTGGTTTCAGATTTTTCTTTATTCAGCGATCCGGGAGCAACACTCTGTGGTCTTTTCAGTTTAGTGGAATTCGGGGGCAAGGGTAGCGTCATAGTCAAAGGTTTTGAAAATTTTCTGTTTGGAATTTGGAATCTTAATATTGGACTACAGGAGAGCAGACTGCCACATTCAGTTGGGTAACGTTTATTGAGATCCGTCACCGTGTTCACATCCAGAGTATGTACCTGTAGAGTTAGTGAATGTGATTGTTGTTATGCACATTTTACCCTTCCTTAAAATGCAACGGAAAATCGACGTATCCTGACACGATACATACATTTAGAGTTGAAAGGAAATATATCAGCAATGATTAAATATTTTCATAATATTGTTATACAAGTATATTGTATAAATCGTGCAGCTCACAGAGAAACCAACCATGCATTTACTCGAAAGAGATACCACAAAGTGTATCCAGTGGCCGCTCTATTGGGGGTTATGGGGGTTGCACCTCTCTTTGATTGAAAATTGTTAACAAAAAAAAAAAAAAACCCGGCATTTTTATTTTTTATTTTGGGGTCTTCTATCCCTATTTTTGAGCAGAAAAAGTACAAAATTTGTTGCACCCCCCACCTTGAAACATTTGTGGAACCGTTCCTGGTAATCACTAATTTTCTCTTAAATTAACCTTTCTTTGTCTTTATGCTGAGTTTTAAGTATTTGGAATAAACTTTCCGATTTTTTCAACTACCTGGATAGCGGATTTTAGGATAAATACTATTTTCGAAACTTATAACAGAGTCCATTGCAGAGCAATAAGTACATGTGCTATCAATTTCCGTACTGATTTCGAGTCCACAACATCACAGCCACGATTGGGCGATACTGTATTGAAGAACTGGCCGAGAATCTGTTTACATGTACCTTTGTAATAACCACATTAGGCATACTCGTTTTAAACTATGTTTAGCCAATTCCGTCGATCTAAGCATTGATACAATAAATAACGAAGTCATATATGGATGGAATTCCTAACTCTGCGTAAAACGTCAATTAATTAATCCATCCATTCATTTATATTGATCTTACCTCGCTGGTAAAGCAAACGTTATTCTTCAACATTCCAGGTTTACAAGTGAATGAAATTCGGGCATCAACAGTGGAATTGACTTTGTTTCCTTTGCGAATGAGTGTTAACATATCCTTTTTAATTCTCAGTACTACAGCAAACACACCAAATCTTCTTGTTCTGATTTCAACAAACTTCATTTCCTGCAACGGAAATACGAAAAAATTGTCTTCTGTATTGAGCTAAACACACAATCATCTTATTTAAAGCAGCTAATCATCTACTTTTTGTAAATTAATTATTGTTACCCGGATATCTTCTATAAGGATATCATTTGTGGGCAGCTCCGACCACTTTCCAGTCGGCTGTAGTTGTTTGATAACCGGTTCACGACCGGGGATGTTCCTGTGTAGACAGTGGGGGATTGCTACAGACACTGGTTCTTCAAACTGAAAAAGATTCATTTCCATGATTCAGACAAAAACTATAGAACATTTATTTCACATTGGCTTGAAATGTCTTGAAATGTCTTAAAATGAAACAAACCTGGAATTTTTTCTCAGGGTTGGTTGCTGTGATAGATATGATATTACTGATCAATTCTTCATTCTCCACTAAGGTAAGTGTACCCGTCAACTGATCAACCGCTTTCACTATGACGTCATCACGTGACATACTGCCTTCTATAGCCCGTATGATACATCCCGGCACACCTTGGTCGATTGTGGTAGAATCTACACTATAGCTATAAAATTTAAAAGAATAAAATGCATGAGTTCAATTGTTAAATCATACGATGTTGAAATTAACAATTACTATATAATTCTGAGAAGTTTTCTTGTCTTGTTTTTCATTTTCTCATTTACAATGAAAACTTCGTGTAATGTATACTAGATTTCTTACATGTATCGTGGCCAGTTTTTCGGATTCTTTCTCTCGGCTTCTTTTCTAGCCCTTTCTTCTTCAAAACGCCGCTTTTCATCCTCAAATGATGTTCCTTTCTTTTCTGCCTCTTCATGGAGTATCATGTTTTCTTCCTCTCGTTGAAGCCGCTCCTCCTCGGCCTTCTTCGCCGCTCTCTCCTCGGCTCGCTTCCTCGCCTCTTCCTCCACTTTACGTTTCTCCACTGCTGCTTTTTCAGCTTCCTCCATGTCTCTTTTAGCATTCTGTGATGAAAAATAGATATGACTACGCTAAAGAACAACAGTTCACATGTTGTAGTGTGTAAGATCTCGAAGACACATAAATGCTTTCAATATTTATGTGTCTCAAACCTACGATGAAGTTACAACTGAAATCATTTCGATGTGTTGAGAAATGTGGAATGTATTGGTCTGAAATAACGAGCAGTGATCAACCTCATAACTCATATAGAGCATGCAAAATTCATACCAGGAGTGGGATCAGGTCGCTAGGTAAGCACCCCATGCTGACCGGTCTCACCCGCCGTTAGCCCTATCTCTCGATCGATTAAAAAGAGTAATCCGTTGTCGAAATCAGTGTGTAAAGAACGGCCTCAATTGGTATGAAACATGTCAGACAACATTTGACCCAATGACAGGTTACATTAACAAATTATATCGTTATAACGACCATAAAATACAAAATTCTGACTTTAAACGAGACTGTTGAAACCCCTGTAACATCACCTTATTTGTTAATAGCCTGTTTAGATTTAAAAACTGACCATACTCAGAACAAGCTATTGTGTATCGAATCATTTGAGAGACATTACACCATATCCAGGTGATAATTGGATATTGCTACATACATTTAAATATGGGAAGTTGACTATGGAGAAACTGAAGTCATCCGTTTGTCATAAATTTGAGTTATTAGTTTGTCTTTGAGCTCTATGGTCAATAAAATATCTAAGTATGAATACCGTGCTTATTCAGGTTAGAATAGATCCTTAGTAACCCTTGCTTATCGTAAGAGGCGACTAAATGGGACGGTCCTTCGGATGAGACTGCACAAACCGAGACCACGTGTCATAGCAGGTGTAGCACGATAGAGATCCCTTTCTGCTTAAAGGCCGTAAGCGCCGGGCATAGGATTTAATTTGGTAGTCCTTTACTGGCAATGGTGATTATTTTTTATTAAAAAAATCTTTACACTCTTTATGACCCCTATCTAGCCCCATGAGTTGTAACTTAACTGAACTTGCATGCAATGGTGACTTCTTCATACGAGTGAACAATTCTCGAGAGGGAACTTAAACAATATGAAGCAGATGCGAAAGTCTGGTGTCTTTTATTTTGAGTTGATATATAAAGGAAATTTATATATGTGTACCAATTCAACACAATAAATACTTATGTAAATAATGAAATAAATAGTCCATTATTTTCTATGTCATATCTATTGAAGAGTGATTTAAGAATATTGGACAGCGCATGGTATAGAATTGTAGCTACGGCCTAACACGTTACGACGAGGAACTGAAGAACGCATGGTTATAGCATGTTTACAGAAGAACTCATGCAGCTAGGTTACACATGGCAGGGGATGCTTACTCCTCCTAGGCACCTGATCCTACCTCTGGTATATCCAGGGGTCCGTGCTTGAACAACTCTCTATTTTGTATTGCTTATAGAAGTTATGAGATTTATCACTGTTTGTTATCTTCAGCTTTCACGCATAAACCTCCATAAGAAATGTATGATATATGTACATATAAATTACTTCAGAAAATGTGTATATTATCAATATATTAAAAAAAATAGTACGTAACAGGTCTTCGATGTGTTTGCTTGTGTTATCGCCCGTGCAGCATCAGCACGTAATTTAAGTTATTTGTATGAAGTCACCGATAGTTTAAAAAACGTGAAAGTTCAATATCTTACGCTTATTAATTTCCGATTAAAAATGGATAACATCCTTAACCCCACAAGTGCTAAGATACGATACCTGGTATTCGTTAGGATTGAGAATTAAATCTGAACAACGTTTACTCGTAAACACTTTAAGATTACTAGTGTGTTTTAATGAGCTCCCAGCATGTTGTGAAAACTTCATAATGTGAACCATAAATGTTATAAAAACCAGAATACAGGTAATCAATGCTGTGAATATAACCGACCATCTGGATTAGTTTGGCTATAACTACTCAAATATGATTAAGAAACTCGTGTAATATTGAGTTTGTGTATGCATTAACAAAACTCGAAATCATGCCAGTATATATCAAGTAGGATGTATAAAAAAGTTTGAAAAAATCTTGCTCGCATTACTCTGCCTTTAAATTCCTATAAGTTTTATAAGTTCTGATTATCAATTGATCCACGCCTTTATTCTACTCATACTGCATGCCGAATTTGCTAGTGACATCATACCAACAAGTGTAGCTTGGTCGATAAGAAGACTGCTGAGATTTCTGTCGCAAACCTGGTAATATCTATTCTAGAAAACATTCACAAATACGAATAAGGAGGGAAATTTGCAATTCATGTATTAGGATTCACATGCTTTTATGTGACGTCATAATTGTTTTCCCGAACTATGTACAAACATCAGTGCATATGGGAGACCTTAACCTAACTACGTATACTGACGGCTCCAGAATGACATACATGTATACCGTCATTATCGGCTAGTCTTACCTGCGCTGCTTCCCAAGCTCTGTTAGCCACAGCTTCCGCTTCCGCTGCTTCAGCTTCCACCTCGGCGGCGAACAAACTGGATTCGGTCACGCCTACAGCTGCATGTGCAATGGCAGCACGCGCTTCAGCCGCTTTTGCCATTGCCGATTTCTCGACGGCTATTCTTTCTTCCTTTAATCTTCCCTTTTCTAAAGAAAAAAAAACTCCAACAAAACATTGATATAGTTCAAGTTTCAGAAAACACATTTACAGCTAAAGGAAAATATGAGATTCTTTTTGCGTGTTAGATCACCTTTCATATATCATCCACTTCTGTTCTTAAGGAAAAAATGCAACAAATTCAACATGATCGGATTTTGATTCATTTGAAATTTTATACATTCATTCCACAAAAATTGCAGATGATGCATGCACATAAAAGACATGGAGTTTGTTGTGGATAGCATGAATATATTGCCACTTATTCACCATCTCTAGCTGATGCTCCGTTAATAGGAACATCCTGAAACCACACTTCACTTTTTCTGAAGTGTCCAAAATATTGTACACAAAGACAAATACTGATACGAAGTTTTAATGATCTACAATTACAATTACCTTTATCCTTAGAACTTATTTTATATGGTGACAATAATCTCAGTTATAACCAAAATGTTACAATTTTCAAAATTGTGCATGAATTTATCTTGTCTACAAATAGAATTGTTTGATTTCTTAAAATTTTTCATTTTCAAACCACAGAACCAACTTGTTTATATCTTTTTCCTGTGCAGAAAATTTCTATATCCATACCTAAATTATATTTGTCATTCATACACCAAGCTGTAAATTATCATAGAAATGGAAACTGTTAAACATATCAATGTATTTTAAAGTATCATATTGCTTCATTATCATTATATAATAACTATATCTGTATGACCTTGACCATGTATTTGTATGGAGAGGGCTTATATAGGCAACACCTGTTGTCCAATCCTTTTATGTATCATACATAATAAAATATTGTTTAAATTAATAGGAACATATCATTATCAAGGATTCTTATGAAAAGGGATACTTCCGAGATGGTTTACGTTGACATATGTCTTAACGATTTGAGATACAAGTCTTTGAGGTTATGCAATGTTAATTCACCATAGTTGGTCTCTTGACGGAATCATTTAATGAATGCTCCGTAATTCTATAAATCCCTTTTAGAAGTGATAGACCTGAAGTCTCTGGATAAATGTATTATCCTACACAGTATTAACTGCCTTTATATAGAGGACAGGTGTATTAGAGAAATTCATAGTTTGTATTTCAGAAAGTTACGTAACGACGACGGTAATTACAACGACCCTTCGAATACCCAAACAAGTAAATCTTTTTAAATGCATGTCCCAAGCTTGTAAATCTACCATTGGATACGAAAATCGGTAGTTATTATTGTTTTTGTTTTTTTTACATAAACAACATATATATCTTAACATTAATGTAATTTATCACACATGTTGAGGTATGCAACTCCATATCAATATACATTTCTAGGAGACCAAAAATTGTATGGAGGGTTACCAGGCAAATTTTAAAGTTCTTTAAATCCTTGTGCTAGCATAACGCAACAGAAATATTTATATTCAATATCAGACTTGATTTTTGTAAAATTTAAAACCCACATCTTCAAAGTTAATGTAGACGCTCTTGATAAAACAAGTACAACGTTGCATCTTGCAAAACGACAAAGGAACGAAAGTTCATTTTTCAACCCTGAACAAATGTATGAAAATGTTCATCACAACCTAACCTGCGTTCAATGTTTATTCTGTTGTCACGCTTGGAAATTATCGATATAAGATATCAAACGACGTCAAAGTACTTGAATTTCAAAGCATCAAAGAAATAGACAAGACATAATTTCTCTTCCGTAAAAGGAAAATTGGTGCATGTCAACATTTCATTTTTACAGTAAAGTATAGTTCATGTTCTGTAAGACTGAATAATTCTTATTCAATGAGCATGTGTAATTATGTGGTCTTTTAAAGTTAGTATGCGTAGTGGTAATTATCTAGATTGATAATGTCTTCACCGAAGACTGATAAGGCATGCTAAATTTATAGCGGATTTAAAGATTTCAATGTGGTTGATTAACGAACCGTTATTTTCTTTTATTTGAGTATGCCCTGTTTATTTAAAGGTCTGCCAAAATACCCGATATATCTTTAAAATGGGATCAAGAAGACTTAACAATGCTTCAGCTGTCAAAGCAGTTATTCATAAGATGTTCGATTTATAAAGAAAAATCAACACCTAAATATTTCTCACAGAGAATCTCACACAGATATAGTTCATTATGCATTTAGTATATTCAATCTGAGGTAGTTCAATTGTACATGCATTACATCGTAGGCTAAATTTGACATTTGATAGTAAGGCATTGGATGCACTGGTAAGATATCGTGTTATGCGAGTAATTCTTGAAGAATACCAACCTTCCGTTCTTTCCTCTGGAGACTCCATCCACAATGTGAGATCTTCTACTCGGAACTTCTTCTGAATAAGGGAATTCAAATTATCTCCTAACATTCTCATATCCTTCAAATTTCTATTCAGATAATTGAATAGTTCTTCACTATATTTGAAAGCATCTTTCAATGATTCAAAGTCACCCCTGAATTTATCCAGATCATTTGTAAAGTCCGAAAGATCCTTAGAATTTATCCGGTCTTGGTAATTTGTTAAGAGCTCTTTCATATCAGTTAGCAGGTCTTTCAGACCACCTTCAGTACTTTTTATGATTTCTACTGCATTGTCTATGTCGATATTTCGAGTTATTTTTACAGGTTCCGGCTCTGGTGTTGGTTCTCGTGGAGGTGTACTCTCTTTGACTTCTTCATCAGGTTGTTTTTCGATATCTGGTTGCTCAACCTCACGCATCTGTTCTTCATGTGATTTATCATCTTCACCAGACTTCTTTTCCTCATCTGTTTTATCATCTTCACTAGGCATTTTTTCCTCATTTGATTTATGATCTTCACCAGGCTTCGTTTCCCCATCTGATGTATCATCGTCACCAGGCATCTTATTCTCATCTGATTTATCATCTTCATCAAGCTTTTTATCCTTCTCATCACCAGTGATGTTTACAGTGTCTGTTTCTCCACTCACATTTTCCTTTTCAACTTCATCATCTTTCACAACATCATTATCCTCAGTCTTAGAATGGTCTGTATTTGTTCTTGGAGTTGAGTTGTCAACGACTTGTACATCTTTTTCATCGTCTATGTCATCTGCCTTTGTTTCTGTGGTTGATGCTGTGTCTTTTAAGGTTTGTTCCTCGTTATTATTGCTCTCCTTACTCTGATCGATTTCTTCAGATTTCAGATCATCTGCTTCGTTGTCGGTGTCATCATTAGTTCGACGTTTAGACATGTCATCGGCACGTGCATTGTCATCTACTGATTTTTCAACTTCAGATTTGATTACCTCTGACTCCATTCCTTCCGTCTTTGTTTCTTGTTTTTGAGGAGATTCAGTAATAGTCTCGAGTGGATCAACGTCTGCTAATGTATCATCTTGTTTTGAACATGATCTGGGTGATGACGTCTCACTTTCAGTCTCAGATTGACTAGACTTTTGAAATTTTTTCTCAATATCCTCACTTCTTGTTCCCTCTTGCTTGTTTTCGTCTCCTTTATCAATTGACAGTGAATCGCGTTTTACGTCAGAATGATCACTCTCATACTGTTTTGGATTTTCTACTATTTCTTGCTTTTGTTCACCTTGATCTAGTGAGGTATTCAAGTTTACTATCCCTTCAGTATTACCATCCGGTACATCACTTGGTGTCTGCTGATAAAATGCGTTCGCACTTACTGTTTCTTTAATTTGAATGGTTTCCTCAATTCTTTTTTTGCCTTCACTATCTGACGTTTTGCTACGTTCAGTTTCCCGGGGTGGATCGTCATAAAAATCGTCTCCTTGTGTGTTTTCTATTTGTTCATTTTCTTTTGCACTTTCTTGAGTATTTTCTTGAGATTTATTGTCTGTTTCTACGACCTTGTCTGGAAACTCCCCTGCTTTAATTTCAGAATATTCTTCAGCGGCAAGGTTGGTCAAAAAGGTATTTGATTCTTCGTTTTCTTTCGCTGTCAATGGATCACTACCGTTTTCGCTTCCTATAAGATTTTCCCGCTCTCCTTTTATATCTTCAACTCTTTTTTCCGAGCTTTCCCCGTCGTCATTTACATTAGTCTTGTTTAGTATTCTGTTGACATTTTCAGTCTTATCATTATGTAATTCCAGTGCACCAGTGCCTTCTGCAGTGTTTGTTTGTTCCGACCCGTTTGTGTGACTGGCTTCGTGTGTTTCTTTATTGATTTGAGGTGTGATATTATCTACGGTATTTAACTTTTGTGAATCCGAAAGCTCTGATATGACTTCACCAGACACTCCGATGGAAGACGCTTTTCTAGTGGACAGTTCTTCAGAATGACTTTTGTGTTCTTCACTCTCATTTGCTACTGTATTCCCGCCCTGACTGTCGCCATTAGGTCCGCTTTGGTTACTATTCATTGCCTCCAATGACTTATCAATATTATCATTTTGCGCTTGGTTCATATCCACTGAAGCGTTCTGTTCCTCAGAGACTGTTGATATAGATTTCTCCTGATCCCGATCGCTCAACATTTCTAAAGAAACTATAGTACACCTTTCAAAATCTTTAAACTATCAAAACTTCCACACTTACTCTGGGAACCATTACTGAGTTTCATGTATACCTGACTATCCAACTAACAATATTCTGAAACAACATTTCTACATGAATGCTTTTAATGAAAATTTTAAATCCTTTTTAATATTGACCATATATTTTAATTTCGTCACATAAAGATTTAGTGTGTATTTATCAAACAAGCATATCAAAAGAACAATTGTTCGGGGATTAAGATCATATAATTTCTTTTCAAAATACCGAGATTTAAAAAGGTCTTAAAAGCTGCATGACTCTCGACGTGTCGATTTGTAAATGATCTCCGATACCCAGTTAGAGACTATATACGTCGATTATGTTATAACATCCATGGTGTGATAAAATTAAGATAACACTGCATAAAGATGAATAAATAAATCACTGTCCATGATACAAACAAATAGGGAAAGAACTGATTCTGTGACATTTTGAAATATCTTCAATTTTGTGACATTTTTGTGTATATTCTTCATGTTTTCACCTTTCTGGATTCATTATGAATATTCCAGCTCATTTCTAGACAAGTGCAGAGATAAAAAAAATCTTAAATACAGGCTTATGCGGCAATACCTCTGAAGATAACGTTAATCCAGACTTTTATTCTTCAATCGATATTGTGTCGACGTCAGGAAGGCATTATCACAACGTGAATGTAATCCATGATCTGTAGTGTCATGAATGGAAGTTCATTTCTGGGTTACTCTTTAGTATATTTTTCATTCATTTGAAAACGACATTAACCATTTTAACGATTTAAACGATTTATAAAAATCCGTATTGGCAAAATAATACCTTCTGATTGTTTCTCTAAATAAAAACTTCCAACTTTGTAGTACTTTTAAATTTCTTGTAAATTTTAAATTTAGACATTTACGTACCATGTTTCTTGATAGGAAATTAGCATTATTAATCTAAAAGTGTATGTGTCATGTGCTGTCCGCATTATTTCTTTAAAGGATATCACACATGTACCAGGACATGTGTATAAGAGTAGTCTCCCTTTTAGAACAAAATACTTTGCTGAAGATGCTATTAGAAGAATGATACGATAAAATCATAAGTTGTGGATATTCCATTGAGTGCGAAACTGGAAATATATAAACTTTACATTTGTAGCTGGATTCGAAGCATAATGTATAGAGGGTAATGATATGGTGCCTAGGCTTTTGACAATGTATGTAAGAAACTTGCTGAAACATGGTTCTTGAAATGCAATTCTTCATTCAAAGAAACTGAAATCATTATTCACCTTTTTTTTTTTTTTTGCGTACTAACACGTCCTACATGTATTATTTATATATGATATAATATAATATGAATATTTTACATAGAAACATTTCCATGCAAATATATGATTACAATCTAAAGTTTAGATCTTACAGATACATGCAATTAGAAAAAACAATTTTACCTACATTACACAATATCACATAACTTAGGACAGTTTACCCTATATACTTTCCAAAGTTATATTGTATCGTATAACATACGTAAATTTCTGCTCCACTCCTTATTGTTTAAATGCTAGTAGACGGGATTACAAGTCGTAGTATATAAAAATATGAATAAACACTGATAAATACATATCACTTGCGCGGCGTAAGGTTTGACTTAGCAACTACTGACAAAGCGGCAGCCATCTTGGTTCTTTGTATAACCGGAGCCTATCATTTCCGGTCACGAATATTGACAAGTGCGATTGGAATGAATCAGAACACGGGATTTTTTCAGATTTGAAAACGTAGTTATTGAAGGTGGAGTTTTCACGAGATTACAGAAAACACGTGTGATATTTCGCACTTTTAGGCGCGACTTAGAAGTCTCTCCATCAGAAAGTGCGATACAATGTTTACTTTTGACATTAGCCATAATAAGTCTTTGAATGCCAAAAAATTGCAATAATCAAAAACAAAGATCTGTAACTGCTACAGTCCTGGGGCCAGTTTCACAAAACTATCTTATGATTAAGATCTGTCTTAAGACCAAAATTTGTCATAAGATCCATCATAGCTGTTTCACAAAACTGTCATATCTTAAGATAATCGTAAGATTGTTAGAAATCTTAAGACATCCAGATCCTTGTCTTAAGTCTATACTGAACAATGCTTTGCTAATAGATAGGTAGGTTTTAATCGGCCACAGGGACAGAAACAATCTAATAGACTATATGAAGGATGTGGACATCATTGATAAGATTCGTATACCGCGACATGTGATCTTTATGATGAACTCAATATTCGTTTAGAATATCCCACAGCTAACTTTTTCCTACTTTCGCTGTTTAGGCATGTCCACATTTTCTTCATTTCTTCCCCTGACCGGACATAATCTGTTGAATTTACAGCATCTACTCTAGAAATTGCATCTCCCCAAGTTCCCTTCATAACATTGGAACTGTAGTTTTGTTTTAAAAACAAATGTCTTTTCTTTTCTCCACCTCGTCAAACAATACTGATATTACAGCGACTGGAAAGTTTGAACATCATTTCACAGACATCTTAAATCGTCTGAGTGCATGTACACGGACTTCGTACATGTAGCTGTTATGTGGTCACAAGTAAACATATTTGAATACTGTTAATTTATTGTTTGTAGATACAAAAGCAGTGTTGGGTGAATATATTTCTTCACGTTTTTATGTTTTGGTTAGTTATCGTACAATTTTCTTTCAATCAGTTATTATGGGGCGGCACGAGCCGGCCCATTATATGATATAAGTTTGGAGAAGACGCCTGCGTTTCTGCGGGACTAGTTTCTGTTACCACGGAAAAGTTCTAATAAAGAATTATGTCTATTATTATATTTTTAAACAAGGATTTATATATTGTAATTTTTTGGGGGCTTTTTCACACAGGAAAAAGGAACGCCCACTATACATGTACAATGTATAGTCGAACACGTGTACGCGTTTTGTTCGATTAATACAACGTTCGTTATGAATTATTACCTGTGTCTGGCTTTCCCTACCCACCCACACCCTCGTTTACTGAATACTTTTTTGTATTTAGTATATTATTTTGTTGAATAAAACAAATGAGGCGTCGCTAACTTGTAACAAATGCATCAATCCTAATGTCTTTTTTCTTTATATTTGAAATTAGTTAAGCAAATGTTTTATCTTCGTCGGAGAGGAATGGGGGAGAAAATTAAAAAAATATATATATCAGACTTTGATATAGTGTTTCTACAGAAATATCATTCAATGTCTTAATTTTTGTATCATAGTTTCTGAAATCAAATAAAACACAAACCGAGTGTAACTTTTGAAATACAAAATAAAGTGTAAGTTCAAATGATTTAAAAAAGAAGTACAATGTATTAAATCTTAAGAATATATTAAATAATTACAAATGCGTGAAATCGTAATATTTCAATTTCCTATTTATAGTTTTATATACTTCAATCTTTCTTATACATGTAAGATTTAAATTCATCCATACAGTTAAAAGATTATAAAGGAAACACGGTATTTTACAATGTAACGAGTATAACAAAGTCCTAAGATCTATCTTAAGATTTCTTGAAGTTAAGATAGTTTTGTGAAACAGTACTGTCGTATCTTATGATTGCCATAAGCCAGATCTTAAGACTATCTATCTTATGACAGATCTTAAGATAGTTTTGTTAAACCCGGCCCCGAGTGCTAAGCATAGTTGGTGACGTTTCAATATAAGTGCTAAGCGTAGTTGGTGACGTTTCACTATGAGTGACTAAGCATAGTTGGTGACGTTTCACTATGAGTGACATATTCCCGAAGGCACGTACAACAAACAAACAAGCCAATAAAATCATTGTCATTTGGAAGTAAATCAATTAAAAAAAAAAAATTCAGATGATGTTATTGCAGTGGAAAGACTGAGTGAATTAAACATCAACTAAAATAAGCTATCTTAGAAAATGGGTAGATATTTAAATATACGAAAATGCAATATAAATGCATTCACTGTGATATTGCTCTCATACTTGCAATACTTCTGCTTGCATAGTAAATAGAACAAGAGGTACTATGAGCAATGCTCACTAAGAATACCGCCGCTTACCCCAATCTCCCAAAGGGTGTTGTTAATAGGTATAAATTGCCTCTTTCCTGAGTGTAAAAATATGATATGCCTTTGTAGAAGAAAATGGAAGATATAGTCCGAACACAAATCCATGGCATAATCCTATAATTTTGACCTTGAAATCAAAAGTCAGGGTCATAAAGAGGTCATGAATGTACATGACACATAATATCATGGTGATACACCCATGTCTTATGGTATAACTATGTCAAAACCCTATCATCAATTTTGACCTTAAGGTCATATAGAGGTGATGAAGGTACCCGACACATCGTCTCATGGTGATACACTCATGTGTCAAATATGGTATGCCTATGTCAAGGAACAAAGAAGTCATGGCCCTGACACGAATCCATTGTAAAAACCTTTAATTTTGACCTTGAGGTCAAGGGTCAAGGTCATATAGAGGTCATGAAGGTACTCGACACATCGTCTTATGGTAATCCACCTGTGTGCCAAATATGGTATGCCTAAGTCAAAGAACAAAGAAGTTATGGTCCGGACACGAATCTGCACAGACAGACAGACGGACAGACGGACGGACGGACGGACAGACGGACAGAGTGATTCCTATATACCCCCCCCCCCCCTGAACATCGTTCGGGGGTATAAAAACCGGCATATTGTTCTGAAACTAATAAACTGTGGTCTGATGTATGTTACAATGTATTGTCATTGTGTTCTCTATGTTGGTCATTCCGCCGTCATCAGTACAGATAGTTACATACTATAACATATCCAATGATTACCTTGAATATCAATACAAAACGAGGCAAGATAATGAGAGAATTAGGTCAACTCAGGTGAAACGTACATTTTACTACGCTGATAAACAACAGAAGGGTTACTACCCTCAAAACCTGTTACTGCGCATGTAAATCAGAGCGGGAGGGCAAGAGATCAGCAATGTCACGGACACGATCGTAATAATATGTACTGATATCGTTAAAGGTAATACAATATCGGATTTAGGTGCAAATACTGACCATGAGCTTTGGAATCTGGAGTTATGAAGAGGCGGAGTCACTGTCACATCCACTGTTTGCTATACTACGTTATATACAGAGGAGGAGTCTGTGTCATATTCAGTTACAATCAAGAGTTAACGACCTTGGATTTTCTTGCAGCAGTCTTGTGACATTGTAACTTTGCATCAGTTTGATACTCATCTGAATTATAATACCCCGCACATACGTATTTTACTTTTCACAGAGATATACGTTATTTGATAGCTCTTGACAATTGATACTTGTAACATTCCTCTGACACAGACGGAAGTTGTTTGTTCTGATTAAAAAATTTATTAGAGTTCAAAGTTGTGAATATAATCGTAAATTGACACATAAGATATCCCCTCCTCTGCATTGATTAGGAAATCGAACAGGGATGCTATTGAGCCCACCCTCTCAATCATTTTATTTTTACGCTAAATCAAAATTTAGATACCCACAAGCAACTAAATCACTAACAAATGTTATGTACATCCTGATTATTGAAATTTACTAAAATATCTACTGCGGAAAAAGAAAAAGGATGAGTACTGCAAAGGAGGTGTTAAAACTTAGCTTCAGTTTAAATCATACATGTACATACGCCCGATATAACCCACCTTCTGTTATAAACGTGTAACCTAAATGTTCAGTGAAATGGAAACTCGTCATTGTTCTAGAAAGATGAACATGCATTCGTTAATGCCTTTGTGTAGCAGGTTTTTTTTCTTCATCGATGTTAATGATAAAGAAAACATGCAATCTAGTTTGAAGGACATTTGATCGGTGTGGATACCAACTTATCATTTGATAGGCGGATCGCTACATCAGAATTTTATTCACTGTCTCATTAGAGTATTTCATACGAAGTATAATTTCCCTATCGAACGAGTGATTCAAGCTCTCGATTATTTTATACGATTTTTTTGGGGTGTTTTTGCGGAGTAATAAAAGGGAGGTTTATTTGCATTTAAGAGAATTTAGAGCTTATATTTCTGTCTTGCTTACTGTAAGATATAAATATCTATTAATGGTGCCTACAAGACACAGATAGACGCTTTGATATTTCGAATGGAAGTGTATTCATTGAAATTTAAAAAGTTTTAAGTTAACAATATTTTTGAAATCTACGGATAAAATATTTTGAAAATGTCAAGTAGAAAAAAGATGTATTTGACAAATATATCTTAAAAAGAAATTGAAATTGAAATGAAATGGCCAAAATTAAGAAATGTTTCAAAATTCAGCCCAGTCCGATAAATAAAAACCCCACAAAAAACCCCAAACAAACAAGAGGCCCATGGGTTACAGCGCTCACCTGAGCCACCGTTCGTCCTGCTCTTCTTCACATTTTTTTGAAAAGATATTTACCCTCTTTATGACCCCTATCTAGCCCCATGAGTTGTAACTGAACTGAATTTGCATGCGAACAATGCAAGAATGCCTCAATTTCAAAATGTTCAATATGGTCTTGCCAGGGGTGGATCCAGGAATTGCGGTTACGGGGGCGCCACTTTATGAAGCAGTGGGTCCAGGGGGCGAAGCCCCCGGAAGTTCATGGATTTTACAGATTTTATGGGGCTTGAAATATTTCTCCTATTTAGTCATGTGTACTATTTTCTATCATTTTAATAAGGTGAAATTAATAAAATGACCCAAATTTTATGGGGTTTTTTTGGAAAAAATTAAGTTCTACCAATATAGTAATTCAAGAAATCAAAAGATTTGGTCATTTATTTCTCAGGGAGTGGAAGAAATTATTGCTTCTATTATCGTTTAGTACATTTTCCGAAACAAGATACCGCGATTTACCTTAAATTTGAAAATTTTAGAGGGGGCGCGCGCCGGATGCGCCCCCTCTTAATCCGCCACTGCTTGCTGTTCTGGAAAATTTGATTTAAAAAAAGAATTTAAAAGGATTTACTGCCATATTCATGCATAATGTAAAATTTGATTCCCCCTTTTAGCTCCATCCTCACCCCAGGATCCATGTAAAAACAATCCACCTGAATTCATTTCAGAACGTTTGTACATTGATAAGATTTTGTGTGGCACTGCTACATGTGCTATTGAAAATATTTTTGTTTTCAAATTTTCTTTATATTTTTATGTAAAACTTTGATTCTCTAGTGAAAGTTAACCAACACTAATTAAATATGAACCTGCCTTTCTTTGGTACGTTTTCATATTATGATATCCAATTAGTGGTTCTTGATAAGAAAATTGACAAATATTATGTATATATTCCAACGTAAAATTGACCCTCTTATTTAGGCCCTATTGTACTCCCTCGGTCCATGATTTGAGGAAAATTGAATCTGCATTACCGAAGAGCGCTTGGATATTAATGATGACAAAGCATGACCCTGTTAGTCGAGAGAAAATCTAAAAAAAAAAAATAATAAAAAATAACACAACACCCCCCCCCCCAAAACCTCACAAAAAACCCCAACAACAACCGTACTGCCATGTGAAAGCACGATCCCTTACTCTTATCCCATCATAACCCCCAGGACCATGAATTGAATAAGTTTGAATCTGCATTAACTGAGAATGCTTGCATATTGATAAGACTAATCATGTCTCTGCTTTTCAATAAATTCCCATTTATAACACTGATCCCCCATTATAGCTCCATCCTACTTCTGTTAGTCACGATTTGGACAAACCTGAATCTTCATTATGTTGGGGAGCTTCATTTTGTTTTCTGGCTCAGTAATTCTTGAGAAAAAGATGTTAATTGACCCCACCCTATTTTTTTGCCTTTTCCTGATTATCTCCTCTTGGAAGGAGATGACCTTTCATTTGAAGAAATATGAATCCTCCTCATCCAAGGGTACTCTGTGCAAAGGTTGGTTGAAATTGGCCCAATAGTTCTGGTAAAGAAAATAGAACTGTGAAAAGATTACAACACCGACACTGGGTGCCAACAACAACAGCGGAAAAAATTTGATCAGATGTATCACTTGAGCCTTCGACTCAGGTGAGCTAAAAGTGGGATTAGATAACATTTAATCGGAAAATGGCATTCCCTTCATGTAAAATGGTTCATAAACTAAATGAATGCATACATGTAAAAGCAAAGTAATGTCTTGATAATAAGCGCATCAAATAAGCAAAATCATCTTATTTTAGCATTTTCTATCAATTTTGATGAGGATCTTTTCCCCAATGTTTGGTTCAAATTAAGAAACATAGTAATATTTCTGAAATCTGGTCATTTCATTTCAATCTCATTTTAAAATATTTCTTTATATTCAATATGCATGCATCTTTTTTCGAATTGATACAATCTAAAAATATTAATACCCCGGTTAATAACATTTTACAATTTTTATGAATATCTTTATTTAAAAACTCGGAAGGTCTGTCTGAATCCGTTAGACATGTTATATTGGACATTAATAACATGCATCATATCACAACGAAATCTGGACTCTTTTCTTGTTTGCAAAGAAAACCTTTTTTTATTTTCCAGACCAAAAAAAAAAAAAAAAAAAAAAAAAAAAAGAAAAAAAAAAAAAAAAACCCACCCACACCAAAAAAAAAACCAAAAACAAAAAACCCACACAGAGAAAAAAAAAACATCATGCAAGGTAATGGTGAAATCATACTCCGCGTTTGACCAACTCTTGATTTTGTATTCTTTGTGGGAGTTGTGAGCTTGATAACCGTTCGTTCGCCTCACCTTTGCATGTTATAACAAGTCATTAAATAAAAGTTTGGTGAAACGATCCACTTGAAGTTACATAATTTTCACAGTAAACAAAGACAACACCGTGCATATTTTGACAGATCACGTAGTTAGTGTATAGAGTTCAGCGATCATGCTTATGGATGTGTCGTATGACTAATACATTACCTGAGACGATATTGCAGTTTGATATAATTTAGTCCGAGTAATCTTAAAGCTGGCGTGAGTTGATAAATTATCTGCTCTAACATCTCCATCTTTCAAAGTTAATTTTTCTTCGAAATCATCCAAACGTTTGAAAGGAAAAAAAGAAAGAAAAGGATGGTGTTTGTTCGGCTAATCCAATTGCCAGTTAGTAGTGCTGGTATCCTGGTCTATTTTTATGAATATACATTGAGGTAGCTCTACCCTCATGAAAGGTGAAGATAACGAATAGTGATAACTCCTATAAGCAATACAAAATAGAGAGTTGGGCAAACACGGACCCCTGGACACACCAGAGGTGGGATCAGGTGCCTAGGAGTAGTAAGTACCCCCTGTTGACCGGTCACACCCGCCGTGAGCCCTATATCTTGATCAGGTAAACAGAGTTTCCAATATCAATGGTTCAACGTAAAAGAACTGTATCAATTTCTACGTGATATAGTTTAATTGAAACAATAACCAAAGATATGTCAGACATAGATGTAGGTAAGCAGACTTAAAAAATCAACATCAGAAAATCGCACATGTTCATCAAACAGCATACTGTAAATACCTAAAATCTGGTTAGCTGATTTCAACAGTTTTAAACGACTGCTGCTTTATGAATATAATTGAAATCAATTTTGAATATTAGGGAAATCATTGTATGATATACATAAGATAGAGAAAATACCGGCATAAGAGTTACTGTCCTTGGCATTTAAAAAAAAGATATACAGCATTGATTATTTAAAGAAAAAATTGTTCGTCTGATGTGGAAAAAATGAAATCTATATTCGTCATATTCTTGACGTCTCTTCCTGATAAACTCATTAAACACCTCCAGCAATGATTTTTCTAGCTTAACCCTGAACAAATGTAAAATTTAAACATGTTACCACGAGCTTTGTAATCAATTAATCAACACTTTACCGAGTGAAAATGCGGCGGAGGAAAGATGTTCAAGAATGGGTTTGAAATCACATTATACAAGTTTAATTGGGTTATGAAAATAAAATATGCCTTTCTAAAGCCTTGCTTATATCAATTACCTTTTGATGATAATCTATACATGTACTAGTGATGATATTAAAGAAATGGAAAACATATCATGTTCAGGGCTATGCTCGGCGCTTACGGCCATTCAGCCGCTAGGGCTCTTTAGCGTGCCACACCTACTGTGACACGGGACAAATGTATCCGTTATATTGGTGTGTATCTTTTACAAAGCCAGATCGAATACTTTTTGTTTTTTAGAAATACATGAAAGTGGACATATAAAATGATACACAAGTTTTATGTACCTAAGTAAAAAAATATATAATCAAGACTAAGATTCGTCTTCAGACGTCTTATGGTACATCTTAGGACAGATGTTAGGAAAATTTCCTCAGCATCACACCTGTGGCTTGCTTGTTTCGCATAAATGATCCCTTCACACGAATATTTCATCTAAGAAATTACTCTTAAAACAGTATATATGTATATGTGACAAAATCGATGAAATTTTCACTATAATCACTGGAATAATCAACAAATATAAAACATATTGCTTGAATTTTGTATACATCCTGGACCAAGGATATGTTACACCCAAAAGGAAATCGGCAAGTATCTTTCCAAATATAAGAATTCCCTCCTTAGGTCATCACGATACGAGCGGCAACAATACCACGCAGGTATATGTATATTAAGGCGGGTCGTGATTCATTTCTGCGTGAAAGCTATAACGTTTTACATGTAAAACTATATTGAGTGTTTACAGGATAACACTTTGTATCCTAACAACGTGACACATATATACCTTTTACGCGGTGTATAAAACGGCTCTAAAAGTATGCGGCAAACATATTGTCATACTTTTGTGGTTTTTAACTTTTATTTCAGTGTATATGACGTGGAAAAATCGGAACGACATGCTAAACGAAATCGTTTTTCTGTTGAACAAAATTTTCATGAATGAAATCAATATCGAGAAATTGTCAGTGTTTCGCATACATTCATGACATATATCTTAAATGCTCCAAATTGTCAAAATATACCAGACACATTTAACAAATTCTTTAAATCTGTCATCGTCATTCGACCTATAGCCATGACGTCATCAGTTTACTTTCATATTAATCAGACAGAAACAACATTTCGTATTTCTTTCGACCATAATTTCCATGGTTTTTTTTCTATGTATGAATAAAAAGTTACATAAAAATAAAATCGGAATTATATGCAAGCGATAGCCAAATAAAAAAGCAAGAATGTTACAGTAGTATCATGCTTTATCTATTTTTTAGAACACTTATGAATATCTCAATTGTCTTTTATACACCGTACGATCTACTGTAGGCTTGTCAATCACCGTCACCATGTTTTACAAATGGCCGAGTTGTTAAAATTGATATGCTTGTATATTATGTAAGGAAGAGGATTATCTAAGTTGTGGAATTTGTATCCAATCCTTTTGTCTAACTGGCAATAAAATGAAATAAAATCAACAATGGCACATGGACACCGGTATATGGTCACTTACAACAAAACATCAGTCAACAAGGAACCATCCTGTCCTACCACCATCACGCTGAGGAGCTGTCAGAAGTCATCAATGCAGAATACACGAAGCTTTAAAAATAGGGATCTAGAGACTCACACCACGATAGTGGATACTTTTCTTTTTATCAACTTAGATACTTGCACAAATATATTTATCAAAGTGAGAATATACCACAGAAGCACACTTTACAGTGAGAGCCGAAGATAAACATGTTTGACTATTGAAACAAAGATTTGGGGCTTTTTATAGTCATGTTGTCATGTAACTCATGATATATGCTTTTATTGAGAATTTCCTTTACAGGTAACCGGTAGCTCAGTGGTAGAGCGTTCGCGTCGTAACCGGGGGATCGTGAGTTCAAGTCATGACAGCCATGGTCGTGTTAAACCTAAGACGTAAATATAAGTAGTGATTACTCCTTCGCCAAACGCTCGGCATTTATAAGTGAGAACCATGGGTCTTTCGGATATGACCTTAACAAAGGAGGTCCCATGTCGCGACAGGCTTTGTCACGTTAAAGAACCTCACTGTTACGAGCCTGAGTGTTAAGCATACGTATATACTCGTATACTAGACCAACAAAAAAAAAGAAGAAGAACGAAACGATACAGACAAACTATAATTCATACATAATTCCTTTGCACGAAATATGAATGTATAAAACAGTTTTTTATCAACAAGGTGAGCCAAAAACAATAACAAAAGCATATTTATAAATTTGACTTCTATGAAATGTAGTGGTTACAAGAAAGTGGATGCCTCAGAATGCAAAATATTGAAAGACTAATAACGAGTATGTCCGCCTCTTGCGTCAATCACAGCTCTCAATCTGCGCCTCATGGACGCAATTAGTCCTTGTACTGCAGCCTGTGGGATGTCGTTCCACTCTTCTAGCAATGCAGCTCGTAACTGTTCCGTCGTTTCCGCTGGATCGGGCGTCTGCGCAACCGTCTGTCAAGCTCATTCCAGGATGTTCAATTGGGGATAAGACTGAAGATAACGCCGGCCAAGGCAGAACGTTAATGTTATTCTGTTCAAGATACTCTATACATACGCGCGCCACATGACATCGAGCGTTGTCTTGCTGAAACGTATGGTGATTTCCAAACCTCGCAATAAACGGCTGGGCTATAGGAGATAGGATTTCGGCTCGATAACGGATTCCAGTAAGACTACCCTCGATTATCTTCAGCTCTGTGTGTCCACAATGTGTAATCCCTGTCTAGACCATTGCGCTCCCGCCACCAAACCTATTGCTTTCATGCACGCAAGCGTTACGGTATCACTTGTTTTAACGTTGATAGATTCTCATCCTTTCATCCCTACGGCGAAGAAGAAACCAAGATTCATAACTAAACAGCCTATTTTGCCACCGAATACGGTTGCAAAAGATACGTGCATTTGGCCCAGCGTAAGTGTGCTGTACGATGACGTGGTGTAAGCAGGGGTCCAACTACTGGGCGTCTTGAGCGTAATCTTACCTTCCTCAGCCGATTACGTACCGTTTGGGCAGAAATTATGTTGTTGTACCTACCAGCCGTCTGGTTCGCTGCAACAGTGGCAGGCAGAAACTGGTTACGTAGATGTGCTAGTCGAATCTGACGGTCCTGACGTTGTGTGGTTACCTTTAGACGGCCACTACGTGGTCTCAGAAGTCTGGTAATGGTTATCCGAGACACACCAAATCCATCTGCAACGTCATTCTGACACATCTCAGCTTGAATCATCCCAACTGCTCTATTTCGCCCATCTTTGCTTAGACGCGGCATTACCTCACAACCATTTCGGTAACACGATTAAATCACGTTTTGTAAACACAATTAAACCGGACATTTAAAGACCATTATGAAATTGAAAAACAGTAATTGGGTTAAAGTAATCGGCATTTTTACGAAAATTGAAAAACGTTAAAATTACGTTACGTGTACAAGATTTCGCGTACCATCTGATCAAAGAGAAAATTAGTAAAAATAAAATAAAAATAAAATACATATCATCTAAGTCCACAATAATTTTAACTGAGTATTGTGTTGTATCGTGTGTGGGGTTTTTTTTTGCCCTAGTGTATATATGGTACTTCACCTACAGCTGGTGACTTCTCAGTGGGCGTTTGGGACGTATAACAACCAACAACCAATAAGAATGACATCATTGTCAATCTTTGTGTCTTATTTCATGTATAAATAATGTGCCATTGCCTCCAAAAATTAAGTATTGGCATGTGTTTTGAAAAACAACTGTAATAACATGATGTTAATTAACGTAATTACACTCAATTCGTACTCTCTATCCATATAGTCAGCACCAAATAGATTATGTGGTATATCAGTGTATACGTATCGCGTGAAGATGTATGTCCGCGACATATGAACCCAAATTACAGGCGGTGTACTTTTTGATTCTGACATGTGATTAACTGTAAATATTTATAATTGATTACAGTTTATGTTTACACTCTCCTTGACCAAGAAATATCTTGTTATCTAAACTGTCTATCCCAAACTGCATATCAATCGTCTAATTCCAATCCAATCTCTTACATAAAGTTTTAACATATCTATTCACCATTTTGGTTCTGAATTACAAAATGATAAACATATTCCAATGTGTGAATAGATATTAGTTAAGACATTCCTTTGGAAAGAACAGAGATTGCATTAGTAGGGAGAAAATATTTAGACAAGAGAACGAAGGGGCGACCGAAGATTGTGTATGATCATTCGAGGCAACTGTGAAAGGTTGGGTACCACCGTGAACAGCATAAGATTATGAGAGGTTGGGTGCCACTCTGAACAACATAAAATTATAACAGGTTGGGTACCGCCCTGAACATAAAATTATGAGAGGATGGGTACCACTCTGAACAGTATAACATTTTGAGAGGTTGGGTACCACCCTGAACAATATAAAATTATGGAGGTTTGGTGCCTCCCTCAAGAACATAAAATTATGGAGGTTGGGTACCGCCATGAACATAAAATGAGAGGTTGGGTGCCACCCTTAACAACATAAAAGTATTAGAGGTTGGGTACCACTCTGAACAACATAAAGTTATGAGGTTGGGTATAATCCTGAACAGTATATAATTATGAGAGGTTGGGTGCCACTCTGGACAGAATAGAATTATGAGAGATTGGTTATCACCCTCGAATAGTATGGAAATAAGAAAGGATGGAGGACGTGTTTTAATTGGGACATGGGGCTACGTAGAGATATTTCTACAGTGTTGTATAATTTTCACAATAAATATGAAAAACATGGTTTATGGAAGAATTTCAGTTTTGAATAAAGAAAAAAAGAAGATAATCTCCATTATCAGAAATGTAAGGTAATATAATGCCGATGTTAATTTTTAAGAAGAAAATATCTAGATATACAAAAGCTGAATGCAAATGTAAAATCGATGGGTACTAACAGTTTACTGTCTAAAGTCTCCATTGCAAACCAGACGGAACAGGCTACAGTCTCCTTGATCGAATTGATAAAGTTGAAGTAGAGGACGATAATATTAAAAGGAGATGACGACAACATTCAGCGAAATTCTGGAACATGCTACTTAGGCACCTGATGAGGATACCTGCAGGGCTGGTTAATCAAAATCATTATCATAAAAGGAAATTTTCTTTAAAATAAAATCAACGATATTTTCTTAAACTTCGATAGGATCACTGAATTCTGTATCCTCTTTTGGTAGTTATGATGGATTATGGTATGGAAAAGGAAATTAACCATTTTCCCTGTTTGTTCCTCAGACTCGAGCATTGTATATACATCGGAAATTATAAAAGGCATCCCATGGTGGATGATTCATAGAATTACATAAAATTTTACTTTCATATCAGCTAAACAAAATTCTATTTTTCAGTGGGCATATAAAAGGTAAGACCGTAGTATAAATTTGATATTTTGCTTTACATTCAGCAATGTTTTACAATTTCTAACTTCATTACTGATATTTTGTAGTATACAGATAAAGGAATATTCCTGTTGATAAATGCTTTAAAAATAATTACAATTAAGAAAATAAAAACAGAATTAATCTTTCGAAATATCAAACGTGAGATATTTAATTAATGAAAGTACTACAAGATTTAAAAAAAAATATGATATACATTTATAACAATTCATGTTGCAAATAGCGTAAAAACAGCACTGATGCTCAAAAGTGCTGGAATAATTATATTCTGTACGTGAAATGAATTATTTCTAAATGTAGTAGATGTATAATTCAATTTACAGATGCCTGAGGGACAAAACTCGCTGGTGAAAGAAATTAATTTGCCTTCCCCGGAACAGAAGGAATTCGACAAGACAGTATTTCCTCTAATTCTTTGTCCTAACAACGAAATTGAAAACAAAGCGGTATTTGAATCAATTGCAAAGGTCACTGAATGGATAAAAACAGATAAAACGGTAATAGAAGATCAGCTTTTAAAACACGGCGCAATCCTTTTCCGAGATTTTCCACTAGAATGCCCATCAGATTTCGATTCCTTTGTCAAGGCCTTTAACTACGGCGCCCTGCCCTACGTAGGAGGAGCTGCACCAAGGACATTGGTTGTAGGGGACGTGTACACTTCAAATGAAGCGCCACCCGACAGTCTTATACCTTTCCACCATGAAATGGCTCAAGTACCTAACTATCCAAGTGTGCTCTTCTTCTACTGCGACATCCCTCCCACGGAAGGTGGACAGACACCCCTTGTCCCTTCCAACCTGGTATACAAGAAGATGGTGAAACTCGAGAGTGAATTTGTCAATACCTTGAAAGAAAAGGGTGTTATCTACACTCGAGTTTTGCCAAACGGCGACGATCCAACTTCACCGATCGGTCGTGGATGGCAATCCACATACGGGACAGAAGATAGAGTAGAAGCTGAGAAAAAAGCATTGGAACTTGTTGGATCCATTGAATGGCAGAAGGACGGATGCCTTAAAACTGTCACAAGAGTTCTCCCGGCAATTCGAGAGGATCCGAGGACGGGAAAGGAGATGTGGTTCAACTCGATCATCGCCGTATTCCGAGGCTGGAAAGATTCTCGAAATTCCCCAGAGACATCCATCACTTTTGGAGATGGCACCCCGATGAATCCAAGAGTGATGGACACCCTTGAAAATGTGCTGAACGAGTTAGCCATTGATTTCCGTTGGCAAAAGGGTGATGTAGTTATGTTAGATAACAGACAAGCACTACACGGGAGAAGGTCGTTTGTCCCTCCCCGACGCATCTTGGCAGCTCTGTGTAAATAGCTCCAAAGTATCTATTGTATCTGTTTCAAAGATATGAACGCTTAAGCTTATATTTATTTTATTTATTACAACATTTGAAACGCAATAGGTCGATATTATACATGTATTATATATTTGATTTCTTCAATTCTCAATAATATTGAATAATACTTATAAACTATAAATGTATGTTTTTATCACTACAGTATGGCCATGAGAGTGAGATTTGTATGTCAGTAGTATATTTGTTGAATTATATTTGTGTAGCGATAGGTTACGTACAAATTAATAAATTGTTTACTATGATAGACGTGTGATTTCGACTTTCTATATACATATATGTATGGGTTCTCAACGACAAGTAAATATAAAGAGATCAGTCATCAATCTCATAAATCCCATAAAGAATGCAAAAACTAAAAGTACAACAAACATAGACCCATAGACACACCAGTTGTGGAATTAGGTGTCTTAGAGGAGTAAGCATCTCCTGTTGACCGGTCACACCCGTCGAAAGCCCCCCACCCCCACCCCCTCTGATCAGGCAAACGGAACAATTCGTAGTTGAAATCAATGTGCAAGAACGGCCTAACAATTGACATGAACCACGTCAGACAGCATTCGATCTAATGACAGGTTGTATTTGCAAATCATATCGTTATAACGACTATGAAAGGTGAAGATGACGAACAGTGATCAATCTCATAACTACATGTACTATACGATGTGACCGTTGGACCGAGCGAAGCATGAAATGGTCATTGGTGTTCATAAATCGATTAAGTACGGTAAATTAAAATCCACTTTAAAATATGTATTTATTGTATTTATAAAATTCCCCTTGCGCTACACGCCCAGTAGCATCTAAATATTAAAGGAGGGATATACTTGTATGAGGATAAATACAAGATCCGCCTATTCATTTACCGCGGGAAATATAACGCTAGCCAACGTAAACCGTGTATTGTGACATCACATTCAGCCTCGACCTTTTTTCTCTCTTTCAAATCAAACAATTATATACAACAACAATACATTCATTTAGAACTAAACAAAATGAACCAACAAATTCAAAGTGCTATTAAACATTAAGAGTATATATATTCGTATATTTTCATTTAAAGAATCTCATGAACTCGTTCATCTATTTAGTCGTATTACTGTTTTTCTATTTGATGATAGGCTAAAAACTGTGATATTGATAATTATACCATTCATTTCTAATAAACTGGGTGTTTGGTTACAAATTACAGGTCAGTCTTGTGTTTTTGGCGTTCAAAATTAAAATACGAATAACTGTAGAAGCAACTAATGAACAAAACAAAATGGCGGCGCCCAGATGGATCACACAATTTTCAGTGAACGTATGCAGAGATTATCTCCATTTATTTGCTGATTTTCTCATTTTTTCTTTTACATACCTGTTACCTTTAGAGACTTGCTTCGCGGACGGGTCGAACTTTGCTCGGTATAAGCAATACAAAACAGAGAGTTTGGCAAACACGGACCACTGGATAAACCAGAGGTGGGATCAGGTGCCTAGGAGTAAGCATCTCCTGTTGACCGGCTACAACTGCCTTAGAATATGCAAAGAATTTGTATAGAATTTGCGAAGGCTGATTTTAAACGAGACTGTTGAAACCTGTAACATTCAACTTATTTGTCGGTAGCCTACCTCAATTTAAAAACTGATCAAACGCAAAACATGTTCTTGTGTATTGAATCAGTTGAGAGACATAATCACCATATGCAGGTTATAGTGGGTTATTGCTATATAAATATGGGCAGTTGACGATGGAGAAGCTGAAATCATCCCGTCCGTCATAAATTTGAGTTGTCAGTTTGCCATTAACATGCATATTCAATAATATATCTGAATATGAAACAAATTTGGATGAGTCTGAGATATCTTTTACTTCAAGTTAACTGGGATTTTTCGAATCGACAAATCAATCAAAATGAATATTGTTAATATATCGTTTAATGAGATATTACAAAAATATATTTACAGTCACTGTGTGTTCTGCTAACTTTCAATTGAAAGTCATTGCTTGTCAACTACATGTACAATGTGTGTTTCATTGCTTGTCATTTGCAACTATGTTTCAATCTAGTTAGATCCGGATTTTAGTGTCATGTGTATTTTGAGTAAATATTTCATGAACTTTGCCACCTATTTCGTGGCGTTGTTGAAGTTGTAGGAAAATTAGTTTCTGGTTTATCTTTTACCATTTATTTGAGTCTAAGAAGTATAATAAATAACGCTTACCTATATCACATAACAGTTTATTTTCTGAGTTAAGAGCTTGTCCTTCTTGGACTATTCCTCTTTACCATCGTTCAAGGAAATCATAGAGAATCAAAAGACTAGTCCTTTTGACATCATAGACAGCTACTTTGTCTATAACAAAAGGCCCATGGGCCACTTCGCTCACCTGAGTCATCTTGGACAGATTTTCCATTCGCATGTCAATCTTTAATCCCTATTGTGGCCCCAATTTACCCCCAGGGGCCATGAGTTTTACAAACTTGAAGCTGCACTATGTCAAGAAACTTTCATGTAAATTTCTACTTTCCTGGCCCAGTGATTATTGAAAAGAAGATCTTTAAAGATTTTATCTATATATTTGCATGTAAAACTTTGATCCTCTATTGTGACCCCATCCTACCCCAAGGGGCCATGATTTTTACAAACTTGAATATGTATTATGTCAGAAAGTTTTCATGTAAATTCCAGATCTTCTGGCCCAGTGGTTATTGAGAAGAAGATTTTCCCTATATATTTGTGTACATGTATGTAAAACTTTCATTCCCTATTGTGGCCCCACCCTATCACCAGGGGTCACGGAATTAATAACCTTTAAGCTGCACTATGTTGGAAAGCTTTCATGTAAATGTCAGCTCTTTGGGCTCAGTGGTTCTTGAGAACAAGATTTTTTAAATGACCCCTTCCTAATGTTTTGCATTTTTGAGATTATCTCCCCTTTAAAGCGGCATGGCTCTTCATTTGAACAAACTTGAAAGCCCCTCACCCAAGGATGCTTTTTTATGTTTGGTTGAAATTTGGCCAGTAGTTCTGGAGAAAAAGTCGAAAATGTAAAAAGTTTACAGACGACGAACAACAGTTGATCAGAATAACTCAGTTGAGCTTTCAGCTCAGGTGAGCTAAAAACGGAACACGGGAATATTCATTTCGTTTGTGATCTGTCGTTCAAAAAATACATTTTTAAACATTTCTCTAGTTTTAAAAGTACTCTGAAGTTGATATTCCTAAACTTCACAAAAACCCTTACAAATATAAATACATAGCTAGATCCAGTAAATGTTTTACCAAGCCCCTATGTTTGCTCCTCACGAAAACATATTGTGTTCCTTTATTTGCCGACGTGTGAATACAAGTATATTCTTATGAGGCAGAATTTATTCAAAAGTTTCTACATGAGAAGAAAAGTCTCATACTATGACCTTCAACTCAATATTTAGATATGTCGACGATATTTTATATGTATCAAAATGCAACAAGTACATGTATCAAAATATAACCATAGCATATAGCTGAAGATAACATTAAAATTGTTCACTTCTTGAAAATAATTCAGTTGATTGTGGTTTTCAAAGAATGAAAACTTTCAATGTTACCATCATCTACATGCACTTTTGTTTTATTATACTGAATATTATACATACATACACATGTACATACCTACATGTATATACATACAAAACATACATATAAAAGAAAGCACACTTGACAAGCGAAAGTGTAAAAAATACTTGTTTTATTTACTGTTTTAACAATTATTGTCTATTATCGAATAAATCAAAGTTTGAAGAGTTTTACGGAGACAAAATATACATTATGATTTCGTGACAATTAAAAAATATAATATGAAAACAGAAAGTATTGAACAATTTATTTCTTCTGGTTTTTGATTTAGATGATGCCTTCCCGTACGCATGGGAATAGCCATTTCAGGCACTTCAAACTCTTACATGCATTTACAAAATTGGATGACAAACTTCCAAGCTTTTTTTCCATTGATAATATATAAATACGTTTTTGCTGAGCAGCATCAGTATCGTTTTACAAACTTATAATTCAAATACGTTTTTATTGTTACTGTGTATTTACTTATTATAATATATTTTTTTTAAAAATTCAACCTCGCACAAGCACAATATCAGTACTTATATAGAACAGACAGCGTCCTGGTAGCCCGTTATAGATATTCATCTGATTAAAAAAAAACAACACCCCCCCCCCCCAAAAAAAACAACAACACTAGATCATAAAAAAAATTTACAGACCGGATCTAAATTCTAATTTGAAAACGCTCGAACGACGATTTCCAAAAATCTACCGAGAATCGTACGCGCATCAATTTGACGTAGATGAGTTTTTTGTTTTATGATATCACCCGTTGTCAAACAATGTTCCCGTCGCTAAGTACTACCACCCTGGCGGCTGTGAGGTTTTTTTCTCCCACAGTGAAATATGCTTTTACTAAAGTTTCTCGGCCAATGAGATTCGAGTATTTTACATGGAAGTATAATGGAAAATATTAAATTGGAAGTATAATGGAAAATATTAAACAGTCAATCTTTTCGATCATAGAATTTCCCCGAGGCAAATCCCGTAGTCATTATAACGATCTAGTTAGCCAATACAACCTATCATAGGGTCAAATTCTGTCTGACGTGTTTCATACCGATTATTTAGACGTTATTGGCACACTGATTTTGACTACGGATTGCTCCGTTTACCTCATGAAGACATAGGGCTCACGGCGGGCGTGACCGGTCAACAGGGGATGCTTACTCCTTCTGGGCACCTGATCCCACCTCTGGTGTATCCAGGGGTCCGTGTTTGCCCAACTATCTATTTTGTACTTCTTATAGGAGTTATGAGATTGAGTACTGTTCGTTATCTTCCCCTTTCATTAGACTTTTTGAAATTAATGTGATTTTATTATCATATCAAAAAATGCAAGCTTGCAAAGAAATGTAGGGGTGAATATTGAAATTATAGAAAGAGAAAGTCGTAAAAGTGATATTTGGGCAAACTTTAGCGCTAAATTATCAATATACTTGCTTAATGTAACTGAATCCTATTTGAAGATATGACTATTTACACTTAGTAAATAAAATGGAATGTTTAGGATATGAGATAATCAACATAAACAGAGAGTAAAACGAGAAAGAATAATTACAAAAACCTTTACCATCATATAGTTATGTAGTTCCTTTCACAATTTGTAATATAGGATCAATGTTTTGGCAGATTTAAAAAAAAAAAATACATTCATTGAAATTAAAAGGCACATCCAATCTGTGCATGGAATCTACTGATAATTCTGTTTTAGTACGACGAGCAGGTGGTGGTGGAGGAGGGGGGGGGGGGTGGGGGGGTAGAGGTGGTAGAAGAGTGTGGAGGGAATTCTCACCTTGCCCTGCATTTATTATCGATGTATGGTGAAAGCTGTATGTTTGATGAACCTCAGATATCTTTCTAGAAGATACGGGAAACACCAGAGCATGTTTACAATTTGAGGGCGTGTGTTGATATAATTCAAATCGATTGGATATTTCATGTTGTCGTATTAAAGGTCAATGAGGTAAATGTGTGCGACATGCAAGGGTTTTTCCTCAAACCTGGATTTTTCAACACAATGTGCAACAGATCCCTAGTCCTGCGATGCATTCTCTTTCATGTAGTTTTTTTTTTTTCTGTTTCGCAGAACTTCGATCGTAAATATAAAAAATCATTTTGAACGCTATTCATGTGCTTTAATTTTTGTTAAGAGTGGTAAAATTTACTGCCTAAAAAGTGAACAGTATATAGCAACGATGAATATAGTATCAAGTGCCCGATTATTTGCCATAAATAAAACTGGAATGCAGACATAAATGCAGATAAGATAAAAAGTGGCGATATATCTACCTGTCAAATTTGAAGAGTATGTGTACACAGTCATCGAATTTTTTTTTATGACATAAGGCAGTTAGAAAGCATGCTCTTACCGAATAGGTAGGCGTGGTAGCAATATACATGGCTGCGTTTCCATCAGAGTAATTGGCAACTAAATAATTATTTATGACAAAAAATTAACATGGTCAGCGAAAATAGATTTCTATGTATTGTTAATACTAATATACAATGTACTACTAAGTAAGAGGTTTGTGTATACACGGATGCTAGAAAATCGAAACCATAGATACCTGTATGTACATAACGTGTGTGAGCCGCGAATTTTAAAACCATAGATACCTGTATGTACATAACGTGTGTTAGCCGCGAATTTTAAAACCATAGATACCTGTATGTACATAACGTGTGCGAATTTTCGCTTTTGAAAGTCGAAGATAACGAACAGTGATCAATCTCCTAATTCCTATAAACAATACCAAATAGAGTTGGGCAAACACGAACCTATGGATATATCAGAGGTGGGATTAGGTGCCTAGGAGGAGTAAGCATCCCCTGTCGACCGGTCACACCCGCCGTGAGCCGTATACCTTGATCAGGTAAACGGGAGTTATACGTAGTCAAAATCAGTGTGCCAAGAACGGCCGAACAATCCGTATGAAACAAATCAGACAACATTTGACCCAATGATAGATTGTATTGGCAAACTAGATTGTTATAACGACCATAGAAGTTGCGAAATGTTGACTTTAAACGAGTCTGTTGAAACCCCTATGACATAACGTGTTTGATTGACACAGTTTTACAACATAGTGTAACAACACGATTACAATGTGGTCACGTGGTTACAGTGTTAAACACACAGTGATGATATAATATAACAACATTGATGATGCTGAGGATCAAATCGCGCTTCTCTTGATGCGTGTGGTCAAAGATTTCCTAAATGTGTGAAATCATTTAATATCCTCTATCATTATAGATGGCATCAATGTGTTTGAAGTGTACTTTTTTGGGGTATGGAAAGTGATTTTCTATCAATATATTTTGTTAATCAATAACATTTTTCATTCCACAAACGATGTGATACAACAAAACGAGTAATATATAAAACTCGTCATCCCTTTATATTCTGTGAAATGTTTGCATAGAATTATTGAATAAAGCATCTGCTATTATTAAACATGAAAATATGACAGTAAAATGACAAAGACGTACACTTTAATAGCAACATGACAAAAAATTATATACACGCTTTAACGTTTACCCAATCTAGTCGAAAGAGGGAGTAAATCACAGTTTTCTCTGTAAATGACACCTATATCAGTATAAATAGTAATTATATTAATGCAATAAGTCTTTTGATATTTCAATAACCCATTAGATTGCCATTTGCTTCCATGAACCTCTCATCACTAAAAACATCATGTCTCATCCTCCTTCAATGAATAATATGTCTGTAAAACAGTCTGTCGTGTGTTGCCACCTTTGTGACGTTTAATAATTCGTTTTAAATTATCAAAAGTATTATTAACAATGTCTTATAATTTTACTAGACACAAAATATAAATATGAGAAATAAACCAATTGTATTTTGAAAGTTTAACATGACTAAATGTAACAGAAAGGTCATATAACAATTAGAATAGAAAATTTTATTTTTATTTTTAGGAGTTCATTTTTGTATAGGAAACAAATTAAGGCTCTAATAATCATTACTATTGGCATGTATATACACAAGGAAGACAATATACTACTATCTATCATCCCGTGAGGATCCAGGCTAGAATAGGTCCTCAGTATCCCCTTGCTTACTTGTCGTAAGAGGCGACTAAATGGGGTGGTTGCAAATGTCCGAGGCCCCGTGTCACAGCAGGTGTGGCACGATAAAGATCGAGGCCCCGTGTCACAATAGGTGTGGCACGATAAATATACCTTCCTGCTCAAAGGCCGTAAGCGCCGATCATACGTCTAAATTTTGCAGCCCTTCACTGGCAATAAATGACCTCTCCATGTGAGTAAAATATTCTCGAGCAGGACATTAAACAATATACAATCAACCAACTACTTATCATTTCTTAACTTACATGTATCACTCACAGGGTGTTGCACGTACACTTACCAGAGTTATTTCGCTTTTTCTACCTGTGTGGAAGGCTTTGTTATTCCGAGAAATGAACATTTGAACCATTAATTTGCATACAGTGGCGTAGCTACATTGGCACTGTAAGCAGGTGCTTACAAATATTTTCGTTAAATTTTTATTATGTATTACGAAACATGTCCTCCGCTTCGGGGGGGGGGGGGGGGGGGGGGGGGGGGGGGGGGGGGGGGGGGCTACCACCCCCAAACCCCTTGCTTACAAATATATATTAGTTTATTCACCAATCAAGGTCCCTCGGTGGGCATGTACAGGTTAACAGGGAATTAATTATAACAATGAAAATAAATAACAATCATTTAGAAGTACTACTGGTAATACTGACAAAGTTCACACTTCTGCACTGCACATATCTATATAATTATATATGAAATACTGATTGCAGACAAGATTTAAATTAACAACATGATAAATAAAATAACCCAACTGCTTCACACATCAGTTTCTGGGATAGCAGATAATGATAGTGTTGTGTGAATACATATAAAATTGCAATTGTAATCAAATCGGTATAATTATATTTCAGTAAGAACAGTACATATTTCAAACCTAGCTACGCCACTGGGCCATATGTGTTTAAAATATGAATATGACAATTGTGCAATTGTATATCATATGCACATGTTGCAAGACACCTACTGGTATCTTTTTTTCAAACTCGCTTTGCACTTCCCTGCAGATCTTGATGACTATCAATTGGGAAAGTTACACTTTGCAATCTCGAAAATACATCTTGTGTCGTATTCAGCAGCAGATAATTTTCTTTGTTCCGTTATAAAATAAACAGGCAGTCTCCCAAACAAAACAGAAGGACTTTGTTGTCAGGTGAACTATTTACTGCGAGGAAAGGTTAATGTGATTCGGTGTAAACATCCTTTACTTCTTTTAGATCTGCCATTGTTTAAAACCGTAAATTGTACCAAGATTTCTCCATTCGTTCTGTAGATCAAACTGTGAGCGTGCAATGATGTTGAAGTTTAAAAATCGAAAATAAATTGAAGATGCAGTGAATCCCAAGAAATGCTAGTACATGTATTAGGCATGTGCATTGGAATTGTTTTTCACACAGAACGTTTATGTGTGCAATGATGTTCTTTATATGTTTTAAAATATAGTGTGTGTGCTGTCACATAAATGTTTAATCTAATAATAAAACCCCTGATATATCTTGAAGGATTGTGGATCAGATTTAGACACCCTGTCGTATGGTCTAAAAAATAACATTTTAAAAATTCTGCTTTTACTTCTTCCTCATCTTATGATAAGAGTACTGCCAACAGTACAATTAGCTCTCGTCATTAAGGATTCATATCTTAAAAAGATAAAAATTGAAAGTGTAAAATTGAATTCTATTTCAAACATTCCAAATGAACAACCAAGTCTATCGTTCAAAAATAATAACTCTGAAAAATCACAATTTTTAAAAAGAAGTATCAGAATCTTCAAATATAATTGTGAATTATGATAATTATACGTATATATAGCATTTTACAAAATGTCCCCAAGAAATTAACTAAATTTATCAACAACTTGCCAAAATTAACATGTGTATATATTGACACTATGTAAATTGTGGAGGGAGCTCCCGTGTAAAACGATAAAAGAAAAGAAAAATAAGTGCAATGCTCATATCGTTAATACCACGTACAAAAGATCCTAAGTTAAAACCTATGAGGGACGTTGTACGGACAATTCATGTTCCCTCGATAGCACGCTTAAATATAGACATTTACCCCAAATCCAGTTCGAAAACCCACACTTTTGATGAAAATTAAAGGAAATCAGAATTCAAGCAATGCATATATTTTTAAATACAATTACTACCATGTGAAATGGTGAAGTCTGAGATAGAAAATTGTGATTAGACAGAAAAATGAGGTTATTATTTTTTTTTTTTAGCACGAAATAGAAATTTCTCCTTATGACTAAATTCAACACCCTGCAATTTTTATGAAAATCAGAAAAAAAATCAAATTCTATACAAAGTGCAAACATTTGATATTATGTAATAATTATGACTTGAGAGGCATCAAAGTTAAGAGTGCATTTTAATCCATGTCAACAGCAGAAATGTATTAAAGTTTTGTTTTTGTTTCTTTATTTTTTTTTATTTCATGGCTTCTTTGTGATATTGAACTATAATAAAAGTATGATTGTATGTATTGTTCTCGGGGATAGTATTCATTTTTTTAAAGTGTCTGCGTACAACGTTGTTTAACGAAAAAACAAACTAAAAAGACAATACGATTCCATATCTAAATGTCGTAACAATATGTTTAATAGTTAAATCGAGATCCCCTCCCAAAATTAATTCATCAACATGCCAATAACATCTGCGAGACAAGCCGTAGGTTGATGAAACAGATTCTAAATCAGAGCAGAACCTTGATAAAGTTGGCGTTGAAGTGACAAAATCCTACTGCGAGACGGTTCCTTAGGCAGAAACAGACATTTCTTCTGATCATTCCGAACCCGATTACACAACCACTTCCGAACGAAACAAAATGGTTTTAATTACAAAGTGCAGGTAGCTCTTTCTTACAGTTCTTCAGGGTTACAGCAGGACGCTAAATCGTAACGGAACACCGACGTGTTGCTAAATGAGTGTCGTATTGTCGTCATCGAGGTTGTCGCAAACATTTGTTCCCATCCCTAATTATCCTGGGAGACGAGGAACAACAGAAAAATGAAACCCTGAGATATTTAATTATGATTGAGATGAACGTGTTCATTGTGGTTTGCGTTCGTGACATAGATTCATAAAAGATTATATATACGTCTTGAAGAGTTCTGGAAGCCTTTAATCATACACGTTGCATACTTCCTGACAATTTCTGAAACAGATTTCAATCAATGTGTCCATCTGTGTCATGATGTAATGCCTCATGTAACGCTCATCGCTTGATACACTGGTCGGTTTCATAATTTGGTAATGAAACTCATAATAAAGTTGTTTGATTGGTTAATTTAGTAACAATAATAACACTCTTGGATTGATATGTCTGTATGTGTCGTGGTGTGATAATGAAATATTTCGATACGTTCGTAAAGCATATCAATACAGCAGCATGCATGCGCGTCTCTAAATTCATTTTCTCGACTGTGTCATTATGCGTTGAAGAGATCCTGAGATAGTTTCATACGGCTAATATAACGCTCTCCATTTAATATGTCATAATCTAATAATGACATCTTTCAGAAATTTGCCTGACAAAACATTCTCCTATTCCTGTCCCTGTCTGTTTCATGCTGTGATAATGAGGTCCTTAGATAATTTCACATGCCTAAATATATGTACAATGATCTTTATTTGATATGACGGCCGTATCATAATGTGTTAAAGAAATGCTTAGATGATTTGCATACCTTATGGTATAAAACTTCTTGATTAGTAACATCGTTTGTGTTTAGTAGTAATGTTCTTTACCTCCCATTTGAGAATATGTTTACTCATGTAAAGGGTCAGCAGCTAAAGGTGAAATGCCACAAATTTAGACCTAAATGCAAGACGCTTCTGCCGATAGCAGTGACGGTTCTTCATTATGCCAACAGCTACAGTTACACGGGTCCTCCGTTTTTCATTTTTAAGGTACTATCCAAAAGACCATAACTTATCATTTGTAATGCTAGGCAAAGGAGGAGTCACTCCGTGTGTTAGGATGAACCTGGGGTCAGGATAATCCAGAATCGAACCAGGATCTCTCGAAGGGAATGCACTAGCCACTAGACCGCCGAACAAGTGTCCTCAGAGTAGGATGAGATCCTTATGTAATCTGCACGCCTAGTGTTATGCTGTGATATTTTTCAATTAGTATGCTGTTGTGAATTTTCAGATTTTCATAAATCATTATCCACGTACACTCGGCTCCAATCTCAACACTGCAATCTTGTAGTAACGTTATATATCAGATCCTAGTGCAAAAAGGCACATATTTGTATTTCTAAGCATATCTGAATACACTACGGCCGTAGTCATTTGTACTTTGTAATTCGACAGAAATTTCTAGGAATTATGATTAAATGGTATTTTTCAAATGAATAACAATTAGTCTGGTTCGACAAATTATGCAGAGTGTGTGTCGATATGGCCACTTATAACCTTGTGTACTAGCACTGCACTTTTGGGTGTGGTGTGACTTATTTTTGTCACGTGACTGTTTTTCATTATCCTTTTGGGGGTATTTTACGTCCCACTTAAGAGTTTTCATCAAGATATGTTTAGGTAAAGTGCCACGAAATATAATTGTGACCTATGCATAACACTAAAGGCCATGTAGCCAGCAGTGAGAGTTATTTTTTGTGCCAACGCCTACCATAATGCGAGACCTTCGTTTTAAGGTCATGTCCAAACGATCCACGACTTTCACTTCTAATGTCGGCTGCTTGGCGAAGGAACAGTCACTACACCATGTCTCACGTCTTAGGTGGGATCCGGAATCGCACCGGGAGCTTCTGGTTGCGAAGTTCAAACCCCCAATCCCCCCTAATTACTAGATCACCGCGGCTGATTCATGTACGTACTGCTACCAGTACTTTGGGATCATTGTTTCGTGACATAATCATATGTTTTGAAGAAAAACATGTTGTTGTATGAGACATGTTTAATCAATATAAACATTACAAAGCTATTTACTTAAACTGACGTTTTTCATGTTTTTCTGTGGATTTTTTTTACTAATGGGTTTCTTTACGAACATTTAAAATTACATATACAAAAAGTAATAGTTAATTTTGTCAAAAATGCTGCAAAACTCGGACTTGTTTAAAGTTCATTTACCAGTGTTACTAAATCGGAAAGGATCTTCCGTCCTTACGTAAACATTACACAATTTGGAAAAACAATTGACGCTCGCAAGGCAAACACTGGTGCTGAAGAGAAAACATTTACACGCCTAGGGGGGTTTCTAGAAAATGGAAAACAGACAGTTCTAATACTGGCATACATATGTTAAATTGCTTTTTCTAATAACTCTAAACATTTTCAAGTTTTTATATGCTTGGTTTGCTCGGCTGCCAAAATTCCTACGGGGATTATCTATTTCATTTTCAATTACCCCGTGACTGAGTTAATTGCGAGTTCGTTTTGGGATCCTCCAGTTTCATAAAAGGTTGCTTGCGTTTGGTTTATCACCTTTATTCAAAACTGTTTTAAATGGACACTTTTGAATTATTTTTGATTTAAAGATAAGTTTAAAAGAAACAAATGAACTCTTTTTATTTTTTCTTAGATTCAACCTAATGTAGAATTTTAAGATAGAGGGTATCATACACTGTCTGGATGTGCCGTACATGTAATGCTGTCTTGTCGAAATTCAATTCATACATTTGTTCGTTCACTAAAAATAACAACGCAAATGTCAGTAGTATAATCATTTTTAATTGGCTCTAAATAACGAACTAAAATCTTGGATCAAATACATAATTATCTACAATAAGTTGATCTTAGGATATAACGAACCTAGAATAATCTTCCAGCTGAAAGCCAGCAGGGAACCCCCCGGGGAGGAAGCAGAATAAAATTAGATATTCATCTCTTATTATGGAAAGTTCGTTCCGAATATATCACAAACAGTCCACTGATTTAGATTAATATCCCAGACCAGATATAAAAAGTATGGTAATAATACTACAATATAAGACTTAAACCTATTTCGGAAACCATACGAGAACTCTTCATATCGAGGAGATGAAAATATAATTTCAGAGAAAATGTCAGAAACGTCGCATATGTCCTTGATAGATGTATTTTCTATACTGTATCATTATTGCCTTGCTTATCATAATTGAGATGTAAACTATTCCCACTTGTTATACGAAAATTCTAAACAAAAACAAAAAAAACAGTGATAAACCGATTACTGACCCAATAAATGTCCAAGTGTGTTTTAAAGATTCTGTTCCGCGTTCACAGAAAACTCTTAATACAAAACTAGCCCTCCTAGTGATGCAGACACATGGGATGACATTGATTTGTACGCGAGTCATCGATACATTTATAAATATGGAAAAAAAATATATTCACGGTCAGATCATCTATATACAAACATAATTCTTTGTGGATATCCTAACATTGTACACGCATGCGCCTTACAAACCTTTTTTAGTGGTTGATTTATGTGGGTAAAACAGTTAAGTGTTTATGAAAGGTTTAAAGTAAACCATTTATCTGTCACCCATCCCCCTCGTGCCTGTTGGCACATAGGGCCTCCACAGAGCATCTCCATCCATTCCTGTTCGCTGCATAAGTAAAACATGAACTCTTTTAATTGATCAAGAAAATTGTTCCTTTTGATAGGTGGTTGGCTTTTACCTTACCTATGTCTTTACTTTTGGGGATTATCATACAATCTTAGATTCAGTTTGACAACGAACCACCCATCGATGCGTTTATTATGTATTTTTGTGGGTTTTCATTTTTTTTTTATATCAACACCTACTCAATGAATTCAAATTTGAATAAAACCTTTATAATTATCTTAATAATCTATATACATAATCAGTGGCGGATATAAAGGGGAATTATTGGGGATACAACTCCCCTTTTGGTTTGATATTTGTAACCCAAATGGTCGTTTTGCCATTTCGAGCTTTTCACCCCCCTTCTGATTTGGTAGAAAATGTGCAAATATGGGTCAACACCCCTTTTGAATTATTTTCTTGATCCGCCTCTGGATATCAGAAGTGTTTTGTTACATTTGAATATTCAACGAGTTGTAGGCAAATATCGACCACAGGAAATGTACATGTACTCGTTAGTGTTTGCGCGAAGTGAAGGGATATCCCCTTAGTGTTTCTTGTAATTAACATTTGTCGTTACAATAAACAGTTGCGACATCAATTCAAGACAACTTTGGAACAGCCGTTAGCGTTCCGTGTGAAGATTTAAACTCTTTAATCGTGCGGCACGCAATCTCTACAACTGCATGTAGTGAGCGAACTTAGTACGGATGTGTGACTTAAACGTTTCCTCGAATAATCTCCGTAAACCGGCAAATTCGATATCGCCATGCATTCCTAGAAAACCCACTATAGGTCAATCATACATGTAATAGCAAAACCTCTAACGAACTTCATGAAGTATGCCGGCGTGAAGTGGCGTAGTTCATAACCTCATGTATTTTCAAAAATCTTTTTTGAACTCCGTCACACTACGTGTTCCCGAATCTGCGAGACATTTATAGGATTAAACATTCTTTTTGAAGAATTTATCGATGTGTAAACTCCGGGCATTTTACTCACAAACTGAATAAAAGTGCGAAGCACTTTTATGTTAAGTTTGTGAGTAAAATGTCCGGAGTTTACACATCGATAAATTCTTCAAAAAGAATGTTTGATTCTTATAATTCCAATTCATTCACTTTATTGAGAATTGCAAACATTTGAATAGTTTCCCCGCACTATGTTATTTGTTTTCAGGTGTGTATGAATACATCGCGTTTTCGGATTTATTGATGTATAAACTCTTGTTCAGCTTTATTTTTGTCCAATCAAAACAACTGTAATAAATAACATTGGAATTATCAATATATATCCCGACTAGCACGTGCACGGATACACGCAACAGTGTTTCATGTGTCTCAAACCTGTTTGTTATCCATTAGATACAGTGTATCTAGTACGAACAGTCCAATATTCTTTTCTAGTATTGCGTAAAGGATGCCTCAGCTAAATAACAATGCACGCAACAGGGCAGTGCAGTTACTGTTGGCTGAGAAACACCCAAGGTTTTCGGCAAGAGCTCAGAATGTCTACAAAAGCACAATATTTCGTCTTTACAAACGCCTAATTAGACTGATTGATTTAACTGCTGACCGCCCTCGAACTATAGCTGACCGAAGATTACGACGCCTCGTCAGGATTGTTTCATGTGAGGTTGTAACACTTGCGCAACCGGTTTAGAATTACATAAGCAGACTTCAAATGAGACACCAGAGATACATAATTCAAGAATAGGCCGAGATAGTATGCTGAGGCGTCTTCGCTCCCACGGCATAAAGCCACCTCATGTTGCAATGGGAATGCCCCTTAATCGTCAGACTTTAGTGGTGTTAACGACACCGTCCAAAGGCGTTTCATATGCAATGCATGATATATGCTTAACTGCTGAGATGGGCGTCGGCCGTCCACCGTACGTTGTGCCGACACTACATGGTGGAATGTGCTCAGGTCCGGCAGTGGTAACGTTATGGTGGTAGGTGGAATCTGTAGTGACCGCAAAACTTTCTTGGTCAACATTGACGGCAACTGGACAGCTCAATGATACAATGACACTGTTCCGAATCCTGTTGCCAAGGAATTTGTCCGAAAGAAAACTTATTTTTCCAACAAGACATTGCAAGGTGTCATGTGGCGCGACATATAATGGACTATTTTCACCAAAGCAATATCGACACATTACCTTGGCCGGTGGCCCCATACAGTCAGGATCTCTCGCCAATGTAGCAGGGATGGGACATGTTAGATCGACGCATTCAATCGCGTCCAAAACCACCGGAAACTCTACCCGCTTTGCGTCAGACACTTCTGGAAGAGTTTCGAACTTCCCGAAAGTGTAAATAAACTTTGTAACGAACTTTATGCATCGCAGAAGGCGAGAAGCAACAAATGCTAGCGGGGACATACAAGTTCCAATGGCTATCACCTCTTCAGTCTTGATATTGCTTTTACTAAAGTCATGATTACTTACTCTAAATTCAATGAGTTATCAAATAGAATAAATGTGTATCTTCTATTTGCTATCAAATTAAGAGATATTTCCCGAATAAAATACGTTTCTTTCGCGTGTCAGTATATTGTCTGTATCATTAGGTTTTTTAATTCACTGGTTTGAGTAAGCTTTCAAATAAAAATTTAAAAATTTGTCCGTCGTCGTCAACTTTTCGACAAAAAAGTAAGAAAATTACACAAACATCCTTAAATAAAGTTTATTAATTTTTATCTCCAAATGAAGGACCATACTCGCTTTGAAGAAGATAATAATGAGATTCATTAAAACACTTAAAGATTTTCTCGAGAAGCACTGGACCAATTTTAACCAAATTAATCTTTGTTACAAAGTATCCGTTAGTAAAGGATTTACTTAAAAGTTTGTTAAAATATATGGTTATGTCCTACTTCAAAAGAAGGTGATTAGGAATATAAAGAAATTGATGTCTTTGCATTGCCTGGAAAATACTTGCATCAAAACTGGAGGGACGGACTTTGAGGTATATAATAAATGCCTATAAAAGGTGAAGATAACGAACAGTGATATCATGTATCATTCTGATCTTTGAGTTATGTCCAAGACACGATGTTGATACGATATCGACAAACCAAACATGATATCGTACCGATATCGATAAATACCACTCTAATAATCACATACCTTTAATGACGATATTGTTTCAATATAAAATCATGATCGTTTTTGCAATGACTGTATGAAGAATAATGAAGAATTGATTTTTCTTCCAGTCGATATCGTATCGATATCGAATCACGATCATTTTTTTTAAATGTAGTGTTAGAACTAAAATAGAAAGGATTTCTCTTCCTGTCGATATCGAATCATGATCGTTTTTATAATGGTTGTATGAAGACTAAACTTGCATTGATTTCTCTTCCTGTCGATATCGACGATATCGTGTCGATATTGAATCACGATCGTTTTAGGCGTAGTGTTAGAACTAAAATAGAAATAAATTCTCTTTCTGCCGATATCGTCGATATGACGATATCGTGTCTATATCGAATCATGATCGTTTTGGTTAACTATTAATTCAAACACATTTAAAATAGAAATTGTCAATATCGATACGATATCGTTGTGAGAATGTTGATATCGACATCGCAGGCAGACAT